>NW_025942889.1:374459-476294 GCF_000764305.2 Hyalella azteca | reverse complement strand
GTCAAATTTGACACATTTTTTGATGATCTCACCACGTGGCATGCATTGTCTCTCTTTGGATCTCAATATTTTCCCACTAGATGGCCAAGACCTAGTGTTTTTGCAGTATTTCGACACGCAAATGTATGACATCACCATTTCAACCATCAATGAATGCATGGAACTGAAACAAAGCTTAATATAAAGGAAAAGCTGGAGAGGTGACGGAATTACCTACGATGTCGGAATATACCGCGTTTACCCTGACTTTGGAGAAAATTTCTTCTAAAATAAAGTTCTAGATTTCTCATTCACCAAATTTCCGTATCAAGAGAAATCATATATTATTGAAAGATAATTAAAGGCATACTGTACTGAGTAGTGAGTAATGTGAGTATTACGTCTGTTCCTCCACAAACTGCTCGTGCGCGGCAGCGCGACATAGAATTGATGACCGGGATTGCGCGAACATGTGCGCGAAGAGAATCAATTTTCATTACATTGCGCCAACTGTGCACAGCAATAGCTTAAAAAAAGTGAAAATGCGCGGGAAAATTCACCGAAAACATACATCATCCTGAGTGTGGCATGTGAAGTACTGATGCTGAACTGGGTGATACCGTGATTGTAGCTTCATTAGATTTATTGACTCATTTTGACTCAGGATTAGAATTTTCCTAGGGTTAACACACCATATTCCGACACCTTAAGGATGTAGCAAGAAATTTTTGGCTATAAATAGATCACCGTATGCGCAACTTGAGTTGTGATTGGTTTACATTGCTCTCAAAAAACCACACTATCATCACTATGCACCAGCAATGATGAAATGTCACAAACTGTTGCCATATGTATTTAAAATTAAAAGCCTTTAGAATTCAAATCTACAAAATTGCTGAATTCATACACTGTGTATGACTAAATGGGGCATATTGTCATTATTGTGACTTGTGAGAGCACTGAGACTAATTCCGACAGTGCTTTGAAATCCTAATTAGTAATTCCGACACCCTGTGTGAGCTGTGTCGGAATACAACACCCTGTGTCCAGGCTGTAAAGTAGGGCCTTTCAGCTCGAGATATCGGCGTCTTTTCAAGCTCTCCATTAGCCACCTTGACCTTAAATCGGCGTCCATGGCCGATCATAAACTATGGCTTGGGCTGCCATGACGCATGACCGATCAATAATAAAGCGATCATAAACTATAGATTGCTCAATCAGCCCCGCCGCCATCGCGCGCATCTGCAGCTTGCTTGATTGCTTGTATCTGTCACCCAATGACAATGTGCATATGTCTGGCTACTGCTACTACTGAAGAAACTTGTCAATCCATTGTGTTCTAACGCGATCTATTGTGTTCTAACACAATCTATTTTGTTCTAACGTGATCTATTGTGTTCAAACGTGATGGTCGTGATCTATTGCATTCTACCGCAATCTATAGCGTTGTAACGCAATCTATAGCATCCTAACACAATCTATTGTGTTATAGCCTGATCTATTGCATTCTAATGCGATCTATAGCATTCTAACGCAATCTATTGTGTTCTAACGCAATCTATTGTGTTCTAACGTCATCTATTGCGTTCTAACTCAACCTATTGCGTTCTAACACGATCTATTGCATTCTAACACAATCTATAGCGTTCTAACACGATCTATTGCGTTCTAACGCAATCTATTGCGTTCTAACACAATCTATTGCGTTCTAACACGATATATTGCGTTCTAACACGATATATTGCGTTCTAACATGATCTATTGCATTCTAATGTGATCTATTGCGTCCTAACTAACAAATAATACGTAACGTACCTACCCATGTCGCACAATCTACCTAAGATTAGTATTTGCTGATAGTGCAACACAAAAAAAAGAATGAATGCTATTATGCAACATGCTTCTTAACAAAAACTTTGTTAGGTTATGGTTAGAATTAGGGTTAGAGGTGTGAAAAATAGTTTTTTTGACACTTTTTTTACAATTTTACTAAGGTTAGGTCCAGCCAGGAAAGGTTCTTTTACTTCAACTAATAATCATAATATCTTCAATATCAAGTTCTAATTTGCAGTCTAGGCTAGATACTAGTGGATGAATTAATTTTATCTATCAAAATAGAAGAATATTGTTGCAAGTAAAATGGCTCTATAATAGATATATATATCTATATACCCATGGTATATATACCGTATCTATTATAGTGTGCGAGTCTATAAGATAATACTTTCAACAGAATTTAGGGACTTTTTCCTGGTTGAATTTGTTTACATACTTTTATTAACTTTGGAATCTTCCTTTCTGCCTGTCAGGTTGCACTTCAGGAAAATCTGAATTACCAACTTGAACTTCTGCAATTTAGCTTTTTACAGCAGGCTCATCAACAACAGAGTGTCTTCCCTGTTATTCCATCACCCTTTTTCTTTCAGTGAGTTGAATAATTTAATTTAGTCAATTTTACCTACTCATAAATCCTCATGCATCAAAAATTACTTACAATTATCCTGTTAAAAATATTCCTGCAATTAGTCATTTGAGTATGTTGCACTTTAATGGTGAAATTCTCCTCAAATGTAGGAATTCTCAAGAGTGAAAATTGTCTTTCATTGAACCAAATCATTATTTGCAGCAATTTTCCAATGGCTGCAACAGAAGAGGCCGTAAAATCTGAGAGGTTGAGTCCTCATGTTGACTCAATAGCTCCGATTACTATATCTGCTGCTGCGGCCAGTACCATCGGTGCTTATCTTCCTCAGCCTCGTGTGAGTAGTATATATATATTTATTTTTGGACGTTTCATTTATATCCTTATGCCCTTTCTAAATTCTGGATTATTTTGTATGGTGGTGGTTTATTTTCATATGAATTTAATTAAAGTGTTGTGGCAAATGAGAATGATTAACATGTTCCTGCGTATAGGGGCCATATGTGTATCAGCAATGATATTCTACTACTGGGTATTGGGACCCCAGTGTACCAAATATTATTATAATAATATAATAAATAATTTTCGTTATGCAGTTTTGATAAACACATAGTACCTATATATAACTTGAAATTTTGTTGGTAAACTTTCTCTTTTACAGTACTTGTGTTTGCACAAAAGGCTGATTGTTAAATAAAACAAATTAGTGAACTGAAATTTGCAGTGCAATCCATATGTGTAGGGAATGTGTTGAATGTGCAAATTTATCCCTATACTGTATTTAGATAGTGCTTTGTGAAAGATATATAAAACTTTTGACTCCTGGTTCATTTATTCAATGAATATTTTATATGGTTTATTAGAGGTACCTACTACTACCCTGCCAAAAGTTTTGTGTGATTTTTATATTTTTTTCCTCCTCTCTGCTTAAAATTTAATTGTCTCCTTGTCATCTATTGCAATATTAACTTCTTTGTGTCAACAAAACAGGAATCTAAATTTGTTTAGAAACTGTTTTGTTCTTGTTGGGTTTTTACTGATGGTTACTTGTGTGCAGGCAATGGTAGTGAGGTGTGATGTGTGCGAGCTGAGCTTCTTTTCCCAAGGTGTTCTTCAGAGCCATATGGCGGGCTCTAAACATCAGAGGAAGGTGACAGCCATATTTGCCCCTTTTGCCCTTCTTTTAAACATGTATCAGAAAACTTGAGACTTTCTGTTAGACCTTCTAAAATAGTGTGTGCCAATGTGTTTCCTATGTATCTATAAGTTATGTTTTATTTATATAATAATTTCAGCATGTAATGATGAGTTCAAATGCAATCTTGAAGCCACTTAGTGAATTGAAGAAAAAAGTCAAAGAAGTTGTTATGTTCGGTGCTATGCAGGCCAAGATAACAATGCAAATGATAGAAATAGAGATGTTTTTACACCAATTCCTTTCAATGTAGATATATATTTATTGGAGATAAGGTTTCATGTTAATGGGAAGAGTAAACCTCCTTTGGAAACCAGCTATTTTTTTAAAGAAAATTCACATGCAGGCTTTTGAAGGAACAAAATAAAGCACAACTTACCTATGATAGATAAAATTAATGTTTATCTAAAAATGGCAGAATCCTTGCTTTTACTAATTATTTGTTCTATCACTTATATGACGTTCCTTCATAGCTTACATGTTAACACTAAAATTTTCTATCAGGTGAAGAGTGCAGAGCTTCTCAAGAGTTTGGAGTCCATGAACCATGAGTTTGAGAGGAATGAAATCTCTGGCGTCATTCGATGCATTGTCTGTGACATCACAGTCAACTCCCCTCAGGTTACTTTATGTATATTTTATACTAAAATTTTAGTGAAGCATAGAATCAATTTGGTGAAATTGATTAAAATTATCTATGTTATAGAAAGTATAGGTACTCTTCTCATGGTAATATTGTCCTCTCTGTAAAAGATAATTTTCCCTATGAAAACCTTCTAATTTTAGTATTTGAATATGTTTTTATGTTTACATATTTTATGAACGCAGTATTTTTCATTTCAACATGCACCCAAACGCCCGAAGTTGTATTGGCAATGTCTTCCAGCTAGTCGGAATTGAACAAGGATGTTCACCAATCTAATGGACAGACCTTTAGACCTTTCATCAACACCGCATGCATTCTTTTATTCTAAAACCGTGAATTAAAATTGGCGTTTAATTAGACACCAAAATCATACCAAGCTGAAAACGTATTCACTACAATATCCCCACTGACTAAACTATACTATTATATAGTATAGTTTAGTCAGCTATATACTATTGCATCTCACAGCAGCGTTGCAAGGAGTCTTTATAGGTAGGTATGTCATGTTCGAATAGATGGCAACACACGTCTTTCAGATCGTGTCAAAAATTTACAAATCTTGCTTATATTCCAGTTACTGGCGACACACATGGCAGGCAATAAGCACAAGGCCAACGCCCTCAAACGTGAAAGAGCTGACGATGCTGGCAGTGTGCCTCCTGCTAAGCGCTCCTGCCCTGACGGTGCTGCTGATGACGTAACTGGTAAATAATCCAAAGCTGTATCATTGTGCTAATCGAAACAATAAGTTTACCTATTTATTGAGAAAGAAATGGAATATTGCTACTGAAATCATTTAAGTAACTCATTTTTGGCATCAAACTTTATGATTTAGTTTGACCATAAGCTCATTTTTCCGAACCTTTGTGTCATTCAAACTTCAGTTCTTCTGGTTCTGCTTCAATGTTTGGATAAGCAATTTCTTTCTAATGTTTGCTTCTGTAACTTTCTTGAGACACTTTCGAAACAGTTGGAGTACAAATAAATCTTTTCACTTACATTTGTCATTTGTGTGCTGAACAAGTGATCTTGATTTCCGTCATTCCTGCTGTCATCTTTTTACAGTATTGTATACCTGTCCCATGTAACAGTTTTTATAGTTCTTCCATAGGTATCACCAGCAAAAAATTCTGTTAGAGGAAACAATGGCTGTTTACTGAATTTCAGTTTTCAGGTAACAAATTTGATCCAAGTTCATAGGAAATTTTTCCTGTAAAAGGTCTATCAGCTTAACTGAAAGGTAGCAACACTACCCTATGGTTTCTTTAGTTATGTCGGTGCACCAACTTGTGTACGCTTTTTTCAGCAGAATTTAAACAGGATTAATCTGTGCCACGATGAAGTGAAAGTTTTTAATGGTCTTATTGACACTAATTTTGTTGTCTTCAGACGGCTCTGAGATTCTTGGTGTTGCAGCAAAGAAGAGGAAAAAGAAGAAGAAGAAGAAATCGACGGCAGAGACTGCAGGTGAGCCAATGATATTTACAAAGATCTTTCAATTGATAGACTTTTTGCAGTGTCACTAACATGGGTTTGGAGACTAACTTCAACTGTGAAATCCAGTCCTATTACCGAGTGGCTTGCTATTTTATATATTTTAATATTTTATATATTTATATTTTATCTTCTTGACCAATAAAAACAAGTTGCCTTGTGTGTTCTCTCATAATCAGAGTGCTGTACGACTTGAATATCATGATATACTCTAGTTAAGTATTTTGTTGGATGAAAATGTCAATTATTAGACTATACTATTAGAGGTAATTCCTCAAGATCATCCTTTCATTGAATTCAATTGATGTATTTGAATGAATGTTTGACTGCTCAATTTTTTGTTACGGTGGAATTTGAATACTTCGGGCTCTGGCGAAGTCAATTATGTTAAATTAGAGTCAACTTTTGAATAATAAAGAATCTTGTTCTCGCGGGCTATTTGTTAATTTGTTAATGTTTTTTTGGAAGATTTCAATAACATCAACATATTTTGAACAGATGAAATTTTATGTAGGTACTAGTACTTTATGCTTCAAAAAATCTCTCCAGAATTACTTTTTCTCTTTTTTATGCTCTAGTTGTTATTCTAACACTTATCTCCAACGCTTCATGCTAGTTTCAATTCCTGCAGCTCATTTTAACTACCTTTTTACCGCAGGCAAAACTTGCCGTTTGTACATTCGCTGCAATACACGCATTACTCCATATTTTCTGCTTTCTTTCATTGAAATTTAATTCATAAATCTACTGAAATTCTCAACTCTAACGTTCTAGATGCAATTTTCCTGCAGCTGTATTACAGTGTGAAATAATAATAACTAACATGAAATCTTAAGAGAGGCAAAGAAGTGAAGTTTAAATTTGCTAGGTACGTACCGATGCTTCAGCATATTTTTAGATTCTTGTGATTACAGGAACCTAAAGTCTAGAAATTACTCACAGTTATAACCTGAACCAGGTTTTTGTATGTGTATTGATGAATGAAAATTTCTCTTTATAATTTGTATATGTTATTCTCTATGCCTAAATTAACAATATTTTTCCCCTTTTCGTTGATATGATTGAATAATCTACCATGACAATCGGTCCTCATTTCGGCTGATAATCACAGGGAACTAGTAAACGAGTTCACTGGATCAGTCGAGGACGATTGATGACAGGGAGTGTCGCTGCTCTCAGATTTTGGAACAATCGCAGAATTTGTCCACGAACTAATGCCAAGTATCAATTCAAAACTGTGGGTGTTAGATTTCGGTTTTCAGTTGTAATCTGTTTGATTTATTTAGGGTAAAGTTCTCAGTATTATGAGCTCATCACGTGAGTGAAATATTCAATGCAAGCGAGGCGAATATTAGTAAACGAACGTGATTGACATTTTTTAGTATTTTAAAATTTGCTAAGAATTTTTGCTTCATAAACAAACTGGGAGACGTAGTGTGAAATACGAAGAGTATTGCGTGAAAATTAGACTTAACTTGCTGAGATAATTATGTGTGACCCTGTTTTAATCCGCTTAGAATAAGAGTTATCTTGCTCTTTGTGATCGTTATATCTTCGCAACTTGTACTTTAGGTGCCTTTTATTTGTGCTTGACTGTTCTGCAATTGCTACCAAACTCTGACGACACTGGTCTCACTAAGAGGAATCAACTTAAATGTTCTCATCGCATTGCTATCAAATGCTTAAACACTCTCAAAGAAATGATGGTCAGTTGATTCTCTGCAACCACTCGTTTGTTGTTGTTATGATTCCAATCGGTTCAAAGAGCATATCTTTAATTTGGTGTGCCACTCATATTTTGATTTGGATGTTGTCTAATTTTGCACAAAACAGCACTTTTATTTGTCTCGTTTTTGCTCATGACATGACAAGTGCTCGATTGTGCAAAAATACACACTCCTCTTCGAAATATGTTGTGAGAGTTTCTGCTCATGTTTTGAAACCGCGACGAGTTGCGACCTCCCGAAACTAGAGTGATTTTCAATCATCTTCAATATTGATAGAGGGTACTGAAGGCACTGTCCCTCAAGAGCTCAACCTTCCTGAATTCGTGTCCAAGTTTGAAACGGAGCTGAGCTGCTATTATTTCTGCAACCCTTGTAGTGCGCATTGCAACTCCGAGCTTCAGCTCGTCCAGGTGTGTTGTCTGTGCAGGCCGCTTTGTCGAAATATTGCAAAACATATAACATACTAAGATTTCTGCGTTTTTAGTTTTTTGCCTTATGCAATTTTAACTTCAGTCAGTTGCGAAACTCAAAGTTTGAGTTTATGTCATTAACTATCAATATCGACATTATATAATAAACTCTAAATCGGACGCGTTTTTTCAGCATCTGTCTTCGAAGAAGCACAGTGACAAGATGCAAGGACGCACCGGAAGCCCTGTAGGACGTGGCAGACGAGGACGCGGAGGACCCAGCAATGGACCGTGGACAAACCCAGAGGTGTCATTTGGTGATGGGCCTTTTAGGGGTAGAGGCTCTTGGGCACCGAGAAGCGAGCGATTAAGAGGTGGCAGTCGAGGCCGCGGCCGCGGCCGGCCATATTTTAGCCGAGGTGGTCGTGGAATGAGAAGTCGAGGTGGGGACGCGTTTGCTTCTTGGAGTGGCAGAAAACCTTTCATGGGACGTGGAAGAGGTGGCCCTAATGCACCCGGTGAGGGTTTTGGAAATACACAGCCTATCAATGAAGATACTTCTTGTGATGCAAGAAATTGGAATAATAGAGGTCGAGGAAATTCTTTTCGCGGTATGAAACGGACTTTTGACGATTCAGAAACGGCGATGCCTTATGGTGCTCGTGGTTGGGATAACAATCGCTCACAAGAAAATTATGGGGCAAACACAACGAATGAATGGGTTGCTGTTGAGCCTTCAGTCAGAGGTGGTGGGGGACCGAACTTCACGCATGGGATCCCTTTTCGTTCAATGAGAGCAGGTCATCGAGGATACGGCGATAATCGACATGGCGGACAATCCGCTACAAATTACGCTACTGGAGATTTTACTCATGGCTGGGATGGAAGCGTTAATAATTCTTATGTTCCTGGTGGCGATGTATCTGCTGGAGTCAGTGCTGATGTGTATCACCAGGAATGGACGGGTGAAAACTATGGCGGGGGCGAGGAGTCTCGTCCCTGGGCCGAAGGGTTTGTCGCTACAACGTACCCTCCTCCATCGACACAAAATTACTAGAACAACAATGCTTGGGTCAATTTGATCCATAAGCATATTATTCTGTCGCTGGCTGAGTCTATCTCGATCTGGGTATGAAAGAGGTCATCCGTCATTTGTCAGACGAATTTCTTATCAATCTTCTCAGAATTGATATCTTCATAATGTCTTGGTTGTTTGCATATCAGTGAACTCGTCAAATAGCTTTTACGATTTTTGTCAACTATGAAAGGTAAATTTTGATTTCGTGGCTACCACCGTACTGCAATTTTAACTCGAATTTCAAAAATTATCTCATTTCAGTGTTTTATTGCTTAATGTTTGTACAGTGCAATGATCAGAACTGAACCCTTATGGCCTTGGATGCGCAGAAAAACGAATTTATTTCTTATAAATCTTATAAGAAATGTAAAATTATTATGAGAATTATCCACTTTTTTTTGTAGCGATCGATTTTTTCGCCTGTCATTAGTGTGTTTATTTTGAAAAGTCGTCAGTGATTGGCTGAAGATGTTAACTCTCGACTATTTTCGATAGTTCGGCCCCTGATAGGTAACATCGCATCTCCCAAGTCCATTAGGTAGAGAAGCCTAACACTTGTCATTCTTTTTCATGCTTGGGACGCATATAAGCCGTCAATTCTTCGTTTGAAGACAAATATTGATGAAAAAAAATTACGTTAATGTTCAGCTCGAGTCTGCGCGAAGTGCGTGGTATGGTAGTGCTATAATCATCGCTACTGAGATTGCTCCGTGCCGTTCCAAGGCGATAAGGGTCAATTCAAGTATTTTCATTCATCATATGTTGTACGTGTCAGCGTATAAGTGCAGCATTTATTCTTAGCTTAGTAGAGAAAGAACGCGTTGAATGTCAAATAATTGTTTGCTATCTAGAACAAGCTTAAAATTTAAACGTTTTGCAAACCGGGCATTTCAAGAACATGCACGGCACAGTGAATTAAATTTGTCGTGATAGACACTTCAAAATTAGCCCATTATAAGACGCCTCTAAAAAGAAGACATATCTTACCTTGAGGTGCATTACAGCATATTTCGTTCCGTCATGAAATCTATGTTATTACGGTGTTGAGTAACTCGAAAGTTTTCGTAACGCTAAGCTGCACGTATTTGCCGCAATTAAAGTCCTTGACCGATTTTTAGACGAAAGTAGTTTATTATTGCATAGACATTCAAATTTCTATGTTGTATCATTGTGACTTTGTCTATTTAATAAGGGGCTGTATTTGAATTTGATGACGGCGTGAATTAACTACATTCTTTATAAATTAGCGCGTTCTCGTTATCGCTTACAATGGGACAAAAAATTTGAAGGTAGATATATACTGATCGATATCAACATATTTTAACAAATTTCAAAAAATTTTAGCTCCAATGTCCTATGTCATCTTGCACGTTGGTTTGCAGTGTTGCAAACCATTCCTTCACTTCGACATTTCAGATTAGAAATAGTCATCATTTCGTGTGCTTGTACACAATTTTTTCCGCGCAAAATCGAATGACGAGTCATTTTACAATACCATTTTATGTTCAACAGAAGAATAATAAAAATGTTATTCATTTATTTCCCATTTCATCAGCGTTATGTTACATGGCAATTAATGTACAATCACTGCACACATAAAGAACTCCACGAAGCAAAAATTATTCCTAAACTATGAACACGAATTTTAGTATCCATGCCTTACGTGCGGAGGACGGCGGAATTACGGCAGTTTTCGTGCCCTCCCCCCGTCGTTATGTGCTGTGTTGTAACGATGTTATGCTTCATTCGAATGCATTCTATCGTCGACAACAACAACATGGATCGTAGAGTTGTATTTAACTTTAAGAGCTTATGCAATACTGTCAACAAAGACGTCCCGAAGTAATGATGTACACGCTTAGCACACAATAAATAAAATCTCGACTAAACTTTGAGTATAAAACAAATGCTATATATACTTATGTATATACACATTCCGAGTTCTCTAATAATATGCACAGAGTTTACTAGTCACGAACATTGCCGTAACCCCATCCAGCTACTCTGTCTATGCTAACCCTGCAGCCAAATGCTGATGTCAAGAAACCTTAGCAGATTTACGATAAATAATTAGATGCACAAGTTCAAGTTGAATTACCAACGAGAATACAGGACGATAGCTGAGACAGAACGGGGCAGGCGAGAAAGCATCCTAGTCTATCATATCTAACTTTTCTGCTTTCTTGATTCATAATACGTTAAATAGAATGCGAGTATATTCTCATAAGAATCACCACAATTGCTCTACTGGCGATAAAGTGGAGATTATAAGACACCAGTCCTCGTTTCAATCACCAACTAAAGACTGATTTCAATCACCAACTAAAAATGCTTGTCTTTACGAATGAAATTGGAAAAGGGAGGCTGGTGCTCAATTTAAAATTTCATTTCACTTGACATTTTTAAATAATGAACTAGAACGCAGGTTACGAGCATAAGGTGAATATATATTGCTGGACGTTAAACATCATGCGA
The DNA here is from genome assembly GCF_000764305.2 of Hyalella azteca. Taxonomy (NCBI): domain Eukaryota; kingdom Metazoa; phylum Arthropoda; class Malacostraca; order Amphipoda; family Hyalellidae; genus Hyalella; species Hyalella azteca. Next base: position 464,868 of record NW_025942889.1, on the reverse strand, counting down.
TTTACTGGCACAACGTCGGGATATGATGTGAATACCAGAAATTGACAGCAGAATGCCGGATTCTGATGGTTTAAATACCCGAGATGGGCAAAGAGAGGCCTTGGAAAGGGTCCTCACCCTCTCCGTCCAACTTGGGACGGAAGAGATGAGACGCGGTGAGTGGCTGTGCTGAAGATGGACCGCTGGGAGGAGTGACAATCACGTCATTCTGCAAAAAAAAATCGTGACTTGAGCCTTAGCCGAAGTAGGAATCTAAACATGTAGTGTGAAAGTGGTGAACTGGTATTATTTTAGTGGGGACACAGTGTTTGAACTGGCAACGCACCTACCGCACATTAAAAAAAATCTTAGAATTTTGAATCTTTCAAAAAAATAGAGCTAAAGCTCGCCTTACTTGCTCGTTCGACTGCTGAGGAGCGTAGCAGCGATCAGGAACGCCAGTGACCGACGCAGTGTCTATGCGGTCGCCCACTTCCGCGCTGCGTTCGAAAAAACGCGGGATGGTGAAGGGTGCGGTGTTGTATTGCATGTGTTGTGTGGAAGCGTGAGAAAAAGTGTGGGTTGAGGCAGGGAGAGGCGGATGTAAAATTATTTGAGAGGTGAATGAGGTTAAAGATTCTTCACTAAGAGACAGTCTGAAGGGCGGAAGAAAATGAACAAATTAGAATTTTTAATAAAATTAAAAAAAAAACACAACACACGAAACAAAATCAATCATAAAAAATAGCACAAACAATAATTTAAATGCTGTAAGTAGAATACTCAGACTTTAAAAACTGACAGAAAGTATTAATCAATGCGAATACGATGAAAAGTGGTATAGGAAAACTCAATTTCTGTACGTAAAATGCGACCTGAAAATAGAGGAGGACGGGTAACAATAGTAAGGTTTGAGTAAATTGGTTTAACTAAATAAGAGGGAAGACAACTATTACTGCTGCTCCTGAGCTTTTAAATAGACCTATGAGATGCCCGAATAACTGAACTCTTAAAAACTTACAAGCCGATGAACCATTAATGCCAATGAATCGTGTAAAACTCTTGAAGGGAAATAAAAATGCTTATGATAGCATAAAAGCAGCTGAAGCATAAAAGCATAAAAAAGCTGATGCAAAACACAACAAAGTCCAAGTAGGTTGTCAATTACAAGAAATAAGTAAAGTATGAATTCGGGTACCACGAAGTAAATATATTTACCTGGTGGTAGTTAGATCTTCTACGGTGGTGTGATGAAACTGCCTACCATGGGCAGACTCATCATCTGACATTGACCCACTTGGAAGAGAGGGTCCTGAAATCAAACCTAGAGACTGGCGAGTCGAGCTCAAAGGCAAAGGGCCAAACGAGTTTGGTTGAGAAAATCTTTGGGCCTGGGTAATCAATGCCGACTCTCCAAATGAGGCAAGCGAGTTTGAAACATCAGTATTAGCTGCAGGAGGAAAATCGGTTTGATTGTTATGTTGGCCCCTTGGAGAAACGCTGTGAGTAGGAGAGTTGGCACAAGAAGAACCAGAAGTGAAAGAATCATGTGCTGGTAGCGATACTGTGCACGAGTGAATGTAAGACTGGGTGGAAGAATTGTCGTATGAAGCCACAGCAAAGGAAGGATCCGCAACGAAGTGTGTGGCAGGAGTGGTTGCCACAGAAGCTGCAGGCAAGACAATGTCTACAGGAACAGGCGTGAAGGAAGCAGCTGCTGCTGTGCTCAAGAGCGGGTTATCGTCCAGCAGTGGGTGGGTGTTCGACCTGTGAAGACGGGCATCTACGCTGGCATCAGCACAGGGCACGTCGGTGTTGGTGCCCTCACACGTCGAGGAGGCCTGAGAGAGCGACGCTTCCTCAGAGGTCGAGGCTTCCTCAGGAACATCGATGCGGTGGATCTTTGCTACGAAAGTAACAAGATGCGTCAATAAATTATGATTGAGTAGTAAATAAAACAACGGCAGAATCATTCATTTTGAAAAAAAGATTGCAATGTCGGTTGTTTGAATAATATTTTTAACCAAATTACACGAGGTAATAAGCAAATTGCGAACAACATCTGTATGGAAGTTTTCAAAAATTATGTGCTACAACGGCACAGAAACTTACACGGAGGGTGAGATTTGAATAGTTCAGTCCTGAATCCTGGCAAGAAAGAGTCAACACGATCCCAGGTGACCGACCAGAGACGTGTAAAACCTTGGGCCGTGTGAAAGACGTGAGTTGTTTCCATCACCAGCAACATATTCTTCAGAATTTCCGGTACAGCATCGCACTGCTCAGAAGAATGGCACGGTATAAGAGATATACGTCCGGTCCAAACAAGTCGAATGCTGAAATACAAATGCGAGAAAAAAATCAACGTGCACATGAATAAGTGCTTTCCAAACTTTCCTCTGAATTCGAATGAAAATATTTTCCGGCAATGAGGGAAATATAATTCAAGGGATTTCTGGAGGAGAGCTGAAAGGCATTTGCGAAGATGCAATTAAAATTCAACCAAGAAACGGCACAACTTACGAGATGATCGGTGGTATTGATGTGAAGATATTTGTCCAGGAAGTCCAAGATTGTGAGCCAAAGAGCGGTGAATGTTGGCAGCGTCAGTAAGGTCGTCAGGTGACGTAGATACACCTAGAAATGCGATTTGTAAGTTTGGAGGCCATATAACTAGCGCTTCAGATCGAGCTTATACTGTGTACAGAATTTAGAGATCTCTTCCAGCCAATAAAATGGATTTGTGTGGAGCTGATTAATTTATGAAGTTAAAATTTCAGACATTTCGAATCAAAACTAAGTTATCGACATGAACAGTAAATTAATGAGTGGAACTTGAATTGGTTGTTGTTGTAATTGCCCATCCTGGTAGTGGCGACTAGGGGGGGGGGTGATAGGTCAGTTTTTCCGGGCACTTGGTGCCACTGGTAGTTCTACGACCATCACTGGCTCGCTGACCCGCCAGAATCATTTTATTGCATTACACAACACCCTGGACAAGCCAGGTACTCATTTATCAACCAGAGTTCAATGAATGGCTGAGCTGGTCATGAGCTGAGCTTCCCGGAAGAACTTGTCCTCAGTGGGACTCGAACCCGGGAGCTGGGTGGGAGAGACTGAGTCTCTCACCACTGCACCACCACAGCTCTGGTGGTGCTCTGACAACTTGAATTGGTACTTGAATTCTGGTTGCATATTTAATCTATGGTAATGAATTTATAAGGAATTTATTAAAAACCAGCAGTCTAAGAAGTAAATAACTCAAAGAAACCCTCAACTGCCATCACTAAGATCAAAATGAAATTGAAGAACATAAAAAGTGAATTACATGTATGTTATACCCTAAGAAATCGACTCTGTGAGTGAAAATTAGTCGCTACGAATAAAAACAGAGGGCGCCAAACATATTAGCAATGTTGTACGTGTCTGAATGCTGGCATTTAACTAAGATTATGAACCTTCTGGACGAGAGTGGCTGCTCTGAGCCTGCTCTCTTCAGTGCCAGCGGCAGCCTCAGCGGTGCTTGCGGTGCTGCTTTGCGATGCTGGAAGTAGTGCAGCCAGAAGAGGGAAGAGCACCTGCACAAACATGCAGATGAGAGCTTCACCTAGTTCAAAAGAAGGACTATTGCACTATCGATTTCCCAAACACAGTCATTGGCTTTCAGTTCATAAGTAGGACTATTACACTATCGAGTTCCCAAACACAGTCATTGGCTTTCAGTTCATAAGTAGGACTATTACACTATCGAGTTCCCAAACACAGTCAGTGGCCATCAGTTCAAAAGTAGGACTATTGTAATATCGACTTCCGAAAAACAGTCTGTGAGTCAGTGACCATCAGTTCAAGAGAAGGACTATTGCACTATCGACTTCCCGAACACAGTCAGTGGCCATCAGTTCAAAAGTAGGACTATTACACTTTCGAGTTCGTCATGCACAGTCAGTAGCTTTCAGTTCAAAAGTATGATTATTTGTCAGACGAGTTCTCAAACACTGTCAGTGGCCTACTAAAATGTTAAAAAAAAAATTCGGGACATCCATTTAATACCCGATTATTGCACGATAACTGTCCGACTAATAAAAAACAAACATTCATTTATTGTACTAGAAGCATGTATGACAACTGACTTTGTTGAAGCATGCTTCCCATTGATGAGCGTCGAGGGTCTGGAGGTCGTGGTTGAGCAGCGCGCGTTGCAGGTAAGTCATGGCCATATGGCGGATGCGACTACGGCTGTCGCAGCAGTAACGCGCAATGCCCTGTAACGAATATGCCAGTGTCAGATGCTACATTAATTTATACAACTACTAACACAAAGCTTTAGAAATATTCACAAATAATTTGTGGGGGACTTTGGCCTTGCCAATACAATTTGCCTAAATACATGTAATTTAAATAATTCAAGATACCCTCAAAGGGAAAAGTAAAGGGAAAAGTGAAGCACATTTGTGAATATTAGTTAACTAAGCAACATAAAAATTATAGCAGAAGTAAAAATGATCAAAAAATTCTTTTTACTTGTAAAAGTGGACAAAGAACTTCTTGCCAAAGGACTGAGCTTGAGCTGAAGTCAATTGGCGCTGTTCCAGAGTCCTTTCCATGACCCGGCTCAGCTCCAGTCAACATTCTGGTTTGTCCAGAAAGATGCACTTTGTTTGTTCGCGTCACTACACTAGAGTCGAGTTCAGGCAACGGTAGTGGGGGTGGTAGAAAACCGTCCGCAATTTGCGGATTTGTGCCCGTAGTCTCAGTGCCAGAAGAAGCGTTAGAGTTCTCATCATAATCGTCAGTCACCGCCAGGGCACTTTCGTTGTCTAACGGTTTGACCATGACAGAACCGGCTGACGTGTGTAGAGTGTCTAGAAGATCTAATAACTGAAAAAAATATGATAACGAGAGTCAAAATATTGAGAGAAAAAATATGACAAAAACATTAGGACTTGATATCAAAATCAGTTACGTGTTCAACAAATGACGAAATTAAAATTGTCATCGGAAGGATTAGGTAAAATTTATCAATGACTCGACCCATTTAAATTACCACGTTTAAAATCAGATGTGGATTCAAAACCTTAACTATGGGTTTGAATCCACATTCAAAGATCAAACTCACAATCAAAACACATCGACATCTCCGTTACTCGATAGAAGTATTTCTATACGTAGTCCTAAAACTAAAATGAAAGATGAAGACTCGAGACTATATTTGCTCTTGAAAATATTTGAGACTATATTTGCTAGTATCGCGGTAAAAAATAAATATGTAAAAAAGTAGCTCTGAAATTGACCAGAAGAATTTTAATATCCTCGATGGCAAGTTCGGTGAAAAGTAGATATTTATTAGAACCTCAAGTAAATTGCCTGCTACCACTAGTACTACTACTACTGTGACAAGTTACCTTCTCTGAGAGCTGTTGGTAAGTAGCTGGTAGGTCATCGGAGTCAGATTCATCAGCGTCGTAAGCGTTCGAGGCTCCCGTCGCTCCTCTGCTGCGAACAGCGCCGCCGGTGCTTGCTTTCTTGCCCCCCGACCCTCCGCTGCCTGAAGACTTATGATCGTCCCCGCGCTTACGTCCGCCGAGACGCCGTCGGGGCGACTTTCCTACGTCACCTCGATGCCGTTGTTGCTGTTGCTGCTGTTGTTGAATTTCGGCACGTCCTGATCAAAGTTAAAGTTATTAAGTTTTAATACTTTCGAATAACAATGGCGCACTATTGAATTCATGAAGGTATCTTAATGTAAAGAATAACAACGATACGATATGGATGAAAACGCTATAAAATATATATAGGTTTACTCAGACAAAAAAAAAACTAAGATTTTTAAATCAGAATCCTGATAATCTCTGCTGGTAAGAAGCCATTCAAAATAAAGTCAAGACCTTACGGAGCCTCACCACCGTGCAGTGTAGCCTCAACAAAAGTTCTTGCACAATTAACGGCATGGGGCAGACTAGAGCGCGTCATGTGTCGCTCCCGCACGAGGAAGACGAGTGTGTCGACGCTGCGGACGGCAGCGTCAGTGACAGGGAGGCCTGCTAAGAAGTCGCGGTGCAGCGCGATGTCCCACTCGTTCGTGACACCCGCGGTCGTGGAAGCGCCTGGTCCCGAGGGCACGTCGTTGTCTTCGCGTCCAACCTATGGGTCAATGAGTGCTTCCGTAAATACACCCTCTTCTTTGATTCTGAATAACATACAGTAAATTATCCGCACGGAATTGTCTATAACAGTTAACAATCAAATTTGTACATCGTAATAGGCTCACAGGAGGAAACGAGACTTTCTTAAATCTGTTTATAGCATTGATGGACCATTGACATGAGGAAAACAAATGAAGGAAAACCAGAAGTCTTCCATAACAGTTTCGCGGGTCCCACCATAATCCAGCCACCAGGGGATGTGCCAGTAACTTCAGGGCTGGTAGCTCGTGATCCAGAAGCGTCAGTGAGAGGCTTCTTGCCCCCCTCAACGCCGCTGCCAACTTCGCTGCAGTGTCCTGAGTCGGGACCTGAAGAGCTTCCAACCTCGCTCTCTGCACACATATTACATCTATCACACTAGTGCATATTGCAAAGTGTGATAAGAAAGACTGAGGCCCATTTTATAAAAGACTATTTGGTGTAAAATTCCATGACACACGAATATTTTTGATTCTTGCAAAATATTGAATAAACAGCGGATCTTTAAGAAGCATCAGTAGAAATACAGTAAATATCAATGGCCTGAAAGTAAAGAAAATATCGCTAACAAAACAAGTATAAACTAACCAGGCAAGGAGCGCATGTTGAGGTTGTGTAGCCGATGCAGCACCATGTGGGCGGGAGGTCTGGCTCCCGCGCCCGCCCACTCCATGAGGGCGAAGATCACAGCCCAGTCCTCGCCTCGTGTTATGTGATCTGCCGTCAGCGTCAGCACCTCGTGAACTCCAGCCACGATCTGCAACGCGGGTGGAAAATTTTGGAAATTTGCAATAAAAAATTTCTCATGGTACACAAGCAAAAGTGATCAAATATATTAGCATGATAGAGTAATATCAAACTTCATGTTTTATACTCGAGTGCTTTAATCATCCATATTTGTTAGTCGGTGAGATTCTACAATAACAGATGCCCAATACCAAAGAATTTTCTAGCACAAAATAAGTCGTAAATCAAAAAAAAAATGAGCTCATAAACATTACTGTGAGCTCATTTAAAAAATATTTCCATATGATCACGCATCATTTTCACTTCGACGTGCCAGTAAAATGAAGAAACCTATACCTGGAGTGAGGAGGCAACGAGGGCACTTGGGTTCAGGAGGAAGAGCATCTTGAGGCTCTGCAACGCAACTGAGGACATCTCAGGCCGCCGCACCAGCACAGCCGCAAGCCGCAGGAGCGCTGCCACGCACCGGCATAGGAGCCACACGCCCTCGCCACTCGGCGCCGCTTGTTGTTTGGCCCTAGCCGCGTCAGGTCCTGGATCAGGCTGCTTGTTGTATCCAGTGGCACAGGTCTTCATTAGCGATAAGATGTAGTCGTGGACACGAGTCCAAACGGCGCCAGCACGATCCTTGTTTGCTATAATGATCTGTGGGAAAACATACAAGAAAGTTTTTTTACTCCTAACAATGCTGCTGCTGCAGGGATATTTCAAGGTAATATAATATGCTAAATATTTTCATGGGAACTGGGAATGGCATTAATCTTTGCATACAGCAATGAAATTTACAACTCAAGACCACCAATAATCTTACCAGAGCCAAAAATTGTATAAATATTCACATAAAGACACGTTTCCTACCTGGACGACGACCTCGAGCAGCAGCGCATGTCCATACTCATCGAGGGTTTCTCCCTCGCCGCCAAATCCGTCAGCGACGCCTGAGTGCACGCCGCTCCTCGTTCCCGCGACTAGGCAGCTGCCATCACCCAACATCATGATAGCCTTGAGCATGTCGCTCAGCGAGTCGTGTCGCAGGAAAGCAGACTCTCGTATGAGCTTCTCGATGTGGCAGTCAACGATACATTTTTTGGCACGTTTTCGGCACTCTTCATCCTCGGGTGATGAGCCACGAGAGCCTCCGTCACCCAGGGCAATGTACGAGTAGAGGGACGACAGTAGACTAGGTTCCACGCGCGGCTGGGAGTTGTTTGCAGGACGGTAAAGGCTTACACATCCTTCAAGTAAGTCCGGCGATTCTGTGAGGTCCGCAGGTAACAAACGGCACCTGAAAAGTTGCAACAGCACCTCCACCACATTCTTCCAGCCATCCCGAAGAATATCCCCGTGCAACGTCACAAGGCGGAATAAGGTTTTAGCAGCCAGTTGGGCCTTTGGATTTCCTCCAAATTCTACTGCAATGGCATCCGCCGGACTAGCACTTGAGGTCAAGCCCGTAAATTTGCAAAGGGAAACAACCAGATTATCAAACACATCACTCATTCCATAACGAGCTGATATACTAGCACATTTTTTAAAGCCGGACAACGACTTCTGGATGAAGGCATCGTCAACTGATTTATCAAAGACGTAAGACAATGAAGCCACTGTGGGACCCCAGCAAATACCAAACAAGTCCCTGTCGAAAGAGTGGTCGTCATTTGCAAGCATGTAGATGCCTTCCTTTGTCGCGCCTCGCTTCAAAAGCATCTTCCAGAGATAGTTTTCTTTAACTAGACCAGTTTGTTCTGCAGGCATTATGATTTCCTCACTGCAAATGGCGTTATAGATTTCCTCCAGCATTTGAGGATCGAAGTCCTTCCCGTCGTTGACTCCACGCAGATTGTTCCTGAATTGTTCCAGAGTCATTGGAATATTTTGCTTCTTGGCGTTTTGATTGTGCTGATCAACATTTAGCATTATGACAGCATATGCAAGTGTGAAGGCAGCATCTTCCTTGCCGAACGGTTCGTTATTGCTTGTGTGCCAGTGGGCAGAGAAATACTCAATGATGATAGCAATCAAGGGGGCTTCTCCCGGAAGTCTGAAAGTTTCTAAGAAAGTTCTCAAGCACTGATCAATCCTAAGGCCTGTAAATGCAAAAGATTTTACAAATGCAGATAAGATGCCAACATTCTTCTTCTTGCTGAGATACTCTCCAATCATTTTCTTATCCAACTTCGGATTCTCTTTCATGAATATGGCTATATCCTCAGTAGTGGTGCCGAGAATGCCATTATCTTGAAGAAATTGGATTCCCTTCTCAGGTTTAACATTGAACTGGTCAGTACCCGTTGCGAGAAGCCGTTTCTTTTCTTTGAGAGCCAGAAGATGTTCTCTTAGTAACTCTTCATCATCTCTCAATACGGTGAAGGCCTTCAGTTTGGGGGTGACTGGACAAAAACCATTCAGAAGCCCAACGCCAAGTAAGTAGCCTGATGGTGGAGGACTCACTATATTGCTAATAATTTTAGTTGCAGCGTTCCTATTTTTCAGAGTGGATTGTAGTTTAACATCGTCTCTGTCCTTAATCTGCGACAGAGAGTGCGAATCCAGCGTTTCAACAACGGCCAACAGTGCATCTAATGATAAAATATTCGTAGAATACAGGCCTTGCACTGGGAAAGCATTCTTTGAAAGAACTTTGGTAAGATCTTCAAAAATGTTATCCGAGTAAAGATCACAGTCAAAGTTGACAAAAAGTTCCACTATTAGTCCCGGAATGCGCCATAGTTGCACAACAGTTTCTAATGCCAGTTCCTTGTGTGTGTAAGATACATTTGGAGCTTCTGATGTGATGATGTCAGTGAGTTTCCTCATAAACATTTCAAGTTGAAACTTGACGTGGGTCCGAAGGCTTTCAAAGATGAGGACGCAAACTCGTAGTGATGCCATCAGAATTGTGGGACGGACTTCAGGTTTGAGAAGGAGCAACAAATTCCTGCAGAGTTGATCTCGGACTAACTTTAGTAGAGACGAACATTTATTGATCTGCTCTCCTCCAATTTCCAGAGCTACTGTGATAAGACCCAAGGCGGTGGTAATCATGTTGGGAGTGTTCTGGTCATTGGTCGGGTTAGTGAGAGTGACCAAGAAACGAAGAACCTCCCTTACACATGCCATTCCGTATGGAACTAAATCACCTTCACTCGAGTCTGCTGGGGTAAACTTCACTCCGTGAGTATTGACGCGTACATCTGACTTGTGGTGAGTAGAGTTTGACAGATTCTGGACATTACTATAGTCAGTGTTTGAAATTTCTTCTCCTGAACTCAAGGATACTGCGTCATCGGTATTCAGAGAAGCCAAGAAAGGACTAGTATCAGAAGTTGGAGACTGCAGATCGTCAAGAGAGCCCTGCTGATGGAGGTGAGTGTTGGAAATATCAACACTACCTGTGTCTTGGTTGGTTTGATCGTTAATCCCAGAATCAATTGAAGAAGAATCGGGACTGCCTTCACCAGCAACAGTAGAAGTGCAATCTTTGTCCTCGATAGATAGAGAATCTGAGCTTACAGTGGTAAGACTAGTTGTGACAATTGCATTTACCTCGCCATTTGGGCTAGTTGGGGCAGAACCCTGTGGCACGGAATTAATTTCCTCATCACTTGCTTGGTGGTCGTTTGTCGGACAACCTGAGTTGCTCATGTTGCGCGGCAGAAGCTTCGAGGTTTTGGCTTTTTTGTTGTTTTTGCTGGCCTCTGCTGCCCCTCCAGCCTTCATCCTGATCCTCCTGGCATTGCTTGAGTTAGGATCGTCAGCAAACTGCGGCAGCCGGGCAAATAGCAGACTCACCATCTGACATAGTGCGTCTTCTGTGCAGTTCCGGAGCAGCTCACTTAGACGCGTCTCAAAGCAGATCCTGTAACAGTCATTACTGTTGAAAGGATGAACCAGCTGCTGTAATGGAGGTGAAAAAATTAAGATACATGAAAATGTTGACACACCCAGAAACATTATTAACTTATGGATAATTAGTTACTGCAACTTTAGCAGAAAACCCATGGAAAATTTTTACCTGAACATTTAGTATAAAAAATATAACTATGTACTCACTGCAGTAAGTGACAGAGATCGCATTTTCTCGTCGATGAAAACGTGAAGTCATGGACAAACAGACTGACGGACAGACAGATGGACAGACATGACGAGCACAATAGCGCCTTTTTTCCATAAATGAGAAAATGCGCTAAAAAGTAATAGAACATATAGATGGAACATTCAATGATTGCCTCATAATTTTATAATCCAACCTGAAGGAAGAGTTGAGCAGTTCACAAACAGACTCGTTGGTGAGTAGGTGGCCTACAGGCCCGAGCAACAGGGTCTTGAGCACGGCAAGAATCTCCCAGAGAACGACCTCATCAGCACCCTGGTCGGTGCCAACAAACCGAGCATGTGTGACGGTAGTGGCGATATCCTCAACAGCCGCCGCCACACCAGGACTCTCACTTGACAGCAGTCCATAGCTCAGCATTCTGAAATTGAACAGATTATTTAGCCCTTATATACAAATATAAGTAGGTTCAAATACCTTTCAAGCCAGGGAAAATATATTTTGATGTGCAAATCAAGCCAAGGTAAATCAAGGCAAGCTTCATACATATAATCTGGAAAATATAGACAATCAACATCATTTAGCTATTTTAAACCATGACAAACATTATGTAATTAAAATCACTTCATAGAATTAATGTATACATAGGAGTAGAAATAATTTAAATGCGTTTGCAATTTCAGAAGTGTGGACTCTAATTTAATAAGTGATGAAAATAAGTTGAGAGTAGAAACCTAGTGCAGGCAAATTAACCTGTTGACAGAAGCAAGTGCAGTCTTGGTAACAGGGCCAGTGGTGTCATCTGAGCGTATGACAGCCAAGAAGGGTTCCAGGAATACAGCAGGAGGTGGGGGAGGGGGATCGTGTTGGGTGGAGAGTGAGCTTATGTGCACTTGAAGCTCACGTAGCTTGCACACCAGAGGATCTTGAGAAACATCCTGGCAAAATTAAAAAGTCAAAATATGAGCAGACATAGACATCACTAATTAAATTTTCTAAGTAGAGATCAGCAATTTACATCTTAAGTACAAATGAGGTTTAATTACCATGGTTGCATAACACTAAACAGAAAAATTGCAATTTAAATTTATGATCATAGAAGAAAATGCACTGAAACCTTTAAGTAACTCAGCAAGCATGCTCAACAATAGGAATTATTATCAAATCAATCCATCAAAAAATTTATCCAATATTATGAAAAAAAACAAATAGTGTATCCAGTTGGAAATTTGGGCATGGCATGAATGGAATATTGGCTTGACATGAATGAATAATTTTATAAATGGAGACAAGATGAACAAAATCATGATTTCTCTATTACTCACAGTTTGATGTTGGGACCATCTTGGGGTAGCTCTTCTCATAGTTGCCAGCAAAGCCATAATCTCCCCTAACAAGATGCGTGTGTAGCACAAAGTAGGACGACCAAATGTCATGTGCTGCTGTTCCATACTGGTTGAAACTTCAACCAAACAAGGAATATGATTAGTTGAAAAATCCTTGGCTTGTCTAATACTGCACTTTTGGGTTGTCTTCTGATGTTGAGAGAGGGATGACATAATGCTGATTGGTCTAGCAGGATTGCTTACTTCAGTTCCTCCAATTCTCCCACTTGCAGCATCATTAGTGCTAATATTTTGAAATGAAGGATTTTTCAAAGGTGCGCTAATAGAAATTGATGATGATGAGTTAGATTTTTCAAGCAAAATGCAAGGTGGAAGTACATCTTCACTGCTGGCTTTGATGTTCTTGCTACCATCAAGAACAGAAGAAGTTTCAGCAATAGCAGCATCAATGGAAGAAATTATTGTTGCTGATGAGCCATCAGGAAGCTCTGAAGATGCAGGAGCCAATTGCAGTACATTTTCAGGATCTGCTTCATAATTTGAGAACAATGGATTGAAATTAATTCCCGTAGGAGCAAGACTTGTAGGAGAAGTGGAAACTGCATCAGCAGGAGAACTAATAACATTCTGAGCTTGTGGTTGAGGAATATTTTGAGATGTTGAAGTTATTGGAGCAAGAGATCCTGTTGCTTGAGAGTCAACTGGGATCAAGTAGGTAGCTGTGGGAGGTAAGAGATCAAAAGATCTCAACATTTGTAGCTCAGATACAACCTCTGTTGAGGATTGCAGAAGACTGTTGTAGGCACTTGATTGATTGGGATAATCTCCATTGTGAAGGTTGTGCACATTTGTTGACAATTCTGAAGCAGAGCATTCTAGGTGAGGTAATTCATAAGATGAGTCAGTAGTGTGTGATGAGATACAAGTACTAAGTGATGACTTTTCACTTGAATTGTCAGACTGATGACTAGCAATGCCAACAGTATTATATTGAGGAATGGTTGGAGTGAAAGATGCATTGCAGTTTATTGCGGGACTTTCCAATGAGGTGGGGACAAATAGGGAAGGTGCCTCAGTCATGGAGTGATTCCCACTCATGGCTGCACTGAGCAGAACATTTTCTTTACTCTCCATGTCTTGGCAACTTTGATGGAACTTCTAATCATATATTCATGATTGATATCATTTTCACATAGTAATCAGCAATGAATTCCTACAACTTTATACATAATATTTTCAAGAAAATTACCCTGCAGAAAAAATTATGACATATAAATTGTGTTTTAGAAAATTCAAATATTCTATTTAGTTCATCTTGATTTGGAATTGAACCACAGTGCAATCATTATTTAAGATAATGTTAAATTATAATTAAGTAGGCAACCCATTAACATTTGTTTATAAATGACAAGTTACTGTAGGCAGCAACAGGCTGGAATATCTGACAGGCACTTTCAGAAAACACTGGAAAAGTAATTTTTATACTTCAAGTGGTTCCACAAATTCCTATCATCGCTAGGGTATTGCTGGGCAAGAATAAAAATTATTTGAAGGCTAGGTACATCATAAAGGAGGTCATACTTTCAATGAAAATGGGTAGTCTTTGAGACTCTTGACTCATCCAGGATTGAAATTTTTCTACTTACTAGGTATCAAAATCTTGCAGCTCCAAAATGACAAATTTTCAATACATTTGAAATCTTGCAGCCTGATCATTCATGATTCACTTTCATAACAATAGATAAGAAGTAATTTATCTAGCAGTACGTAGTAGGAATCTCATGGTTCTAAAAATGGCTGAAAACTCTAGACATGGTTGGCTGTAGATGAAAAAATAAAATGGCTGAAAACTCAAAAGGTTGACATATTTTAAGCCAGGCCTTCTTGATGGTTGGATCAGCCAATTTACCTGTCAGGACACCACTAAAATTGTTAGGAGGCATATGGATATGGCAGGAGGTAACTCATATGGCAGGAATTTTGAGGCCCTGAAAATGGCAGGGGAAAGCTCTGGTTGCAGCTTTAAAAGTAAATATAATCCATAACTGCTGCCCTGTGCTAATTTCAATTTTCCTAAGTACTAATAAAAGAAATTTTGAGGCTAAAATGTGAAAAAAATTTATTTACTTGGAATCTTGCAGCCCACTGTACTTATATGAACAATTAGATTGGAGATATTTCATTTAGCTTGAATCTGGCAGCTCTGAAACCAATTTGGAATATCAGACAGAAGTGAACTAGTATTGCTGGTAAAAATGATGGTTTCATGGGTCAGTTAAAAAAATTGCTAGTAAAAACAGGCAAAGTATTTTTATTTTTCACAGAAGAAATAAGGAAAAGGCCACAAGAACGGTTAAAATTGGCCAGATTCATGGGCATTTATGTCCTATTCACAGGTGGCTTTTGCTTAATTACTGGCAGGAAAGCTTTAGTTGTGGCTCAGAAGGTAGATATATTCCACACCAGCAGGCTTAAATTCTACAGGGCTGTTAAATTAACCAGTACACATACAAAATTGGACACAACTTATCACAGTCTGTCCAGAGAGGATACCACAATCCCACAACCCACTGTGGAAGAAGTGTCAGGCACTTTGCCAATATTGCTCTTTCAGACAGAAATAGTTTCCGGCAATATTGAAAATGTTGCTAGATTTATCATGGCCTTCAAACTTTGTTGCCAATGGAAATCCAACTGAATATACAGCTAGTAGTGATATTATAAAACAATAACAAAAAAGTTGTAACTACAGTACAAAGCATGCAGTCACCATCACCCACTGCCCATCACAAAAATGCCAGGACTAACATCTACAAGTGCAGATGTCCGCATTATTACGGATTTTGATAATTTATTACGATTGCAATCCATTTATTTAACTTCATAGATTGATACCATAAAATGAGGGTAATAAGGGACTGGCAGAGCAAATTGGGACAGTCAACCGTCATGGCATAAAAATGTTATAGCAGCTAAACTAATTGAAATATTGCAAAATTGAAAATAGTGGTGTAAACTCCAATATTTTTCCTATCTATGTACAGTAGCATAAAGGACATTAAGAAATCTTACATTTTCTAGCTATAAAAAATTCCTGAAAAAAATGTTGAATGACATTTTGGAAAAATACTTCTGCAAAGGTCTGTAAAAAATATTTTATATACCAAAAAATTTTTCTCTAAAAATCTTGCAGACATTTGTTGGTTTTGAAACTTTATTAAGACACCCCTAAAAACACATTTACAGCAGAACCTCTGTTATGGAAGGCTCTGGTCAACAAAAAAAAATCAGTTAATGGCACAGAATTTTCATTAAATATACCTATCTCAACAAAAAAATTTCACTAATCAAAAAATTAATGCATCATTGGTCATCACAAAATTGTGCATAGAATTTGAGAGAATTGTGCACCAGGCAACATAAAATAAGTAATTAATCTAAACTATGATAAATTTCTCCAAAAAATATGATGGTTGTCACTGAAATATTCCTTTCTGTTTCAGATATGTATTTCATAATTTTTTTTTTTTTGTTATGGTAAATTCCCTTGACCCAATTAAAATGGTGCAAAATTACAAGCCCAAACCAGTAAGCTCACAGATACAGAAGAAATGCTATATTGCTGCTAATATGAAGCTTGCAGTGGACAAGGTCATCATCAATGCTCAAAGGCAAGTCCACGGATACAGTAATATCACATCAATACGGTAATGTATGAATATGATAACATATCAATGAAGGAAAAACAAGTACAAATTACAGAAAATATCATTTGTTCTACATTTTGGAAGTAGGAAGAGGAATTTGAAGCACTGTCAGTAGAAGACGAGTACACTCTCCATGCTTCAAACAATATAAAATCAAGTTTTACTTCAAGTGGAGTAATTCAAGTGGGAACTTTGTTCCCAGGAGTAATTTGGGACGTTTTCTTTTAGGTCTGGCACTTTACAAATAGCAGATGGAATTTTTTTTTTAGATATCATAAAATAGCCCTTTCAAAGACCTTTGAAATAAGCTCAAACTTGTTTTTGAAATATTTCAGGGCAAGACTTTATTAACAAAAAACTCTCAAAATCATCCCTTATTACCTTGTTTGATGGTACTACTATCTACTAGTACATGTATTATGAATTTATTATCATTATTTATCATTTATCATCATCATTTATCAGTCATATACTACTGAATGCATCAATGAACTCACCAGCAGTGTGGAATTCTAGAGAAATATTAAATTAACCAGTACACATAGCATATTGGAAAGCAGGACCTGAAAGGTTGGAAAGTCCAGGAACTTTCCACTTCCAGTCCATTTAATTATATAGGTACATTATGCATATCCTATCACTTTTCAACTGTGGTTTATGGGATTGTGATTTTAGCCCCTTCCAGCTTTCCAGCTGTGATTGGTTAATGGAGTTGTAATGTTATCTGCTTTCTAGCTGTGATTGTTTGTTGGGGATGCTTTCAAGCTGTGATTGGTTGATGGGGATGCTTTCTGATTGGTTGTGCCCATAAGCCCCGCCCCCAAATATGGTATATGTACTACAGTACTGGTTAACTAAAAGCCTGGAAAATTTTCAAAAAATCCATTAAATAAAAGAAAAATAGAGAATATCTATCAAACAAGAGACATTCAAACAATTTTATAACAAATCTGAGGTACTATACAACTGAAACAGTTTGTCCACTTTTGATCCTCCTTTTCATTTATAGTCAGTCACCTTGGCAGAGCACTGTATCTAAGGAAAGCATTCCACCTTGGGTGGAAAGCTTTTTTATAAGTGAACCTCCATTTCTAGAATTCCACCCTGCTAACCAGCATCATTAATTTATCATTTATTCATTCATCATTCATTTTTTATTTGTCACTTATTAATAAATTATTCATCATTCTTCATCAAACAGGAATTTATTCTGTTCAATTCTGCCTTCTAGTAAATTTTTACCATTCATTTCTTATATCTATCAGTCGCACCCATTTCCACCACCCATCTGCAATCAAAGTCTCAACCAAAATATTCATTTTAGTTAGAACAGAAAGCCTAGTCCTACAATGGACAACCAGTGTGGAATTCTAGGAGTAGGTATTCAATTAACCAGTACACATAGCATATTGGGACACAGGACTGGAAAGCTTGGAAGGGCCAGGAATTTTCCGTTTTCAAATCATTATATACATATCTGTTGATGATATCCTTTTCCAGCAGTGATTGGTTGGTGAGATTGTGATGTCATCCCCTTTCCAGCTGTGATTGGTTGATGGGATTGTGATGTCATCCTTTCCAGCTGTGATTGGTTGTGCCCAAATATGGTATGTGTACTGGTTAACTTAATTATAAAACTAATTTCATACTTAACTTAAACTTAATCATTAAAAACATAAGACCTGGAAAATTTTCAAAAAATCCATTTGATAAAAGAAAAATAAATAATATCAATCAAACAAAAGACAACTAAACAATTCTATAACAAATCTGAGGTACCAAGCAATGGAAACCGTTTTTCCTCTTTTGATCCCCTTTTTCCTCTATAGATCCCCTCCCCCTCTATTTTTCCTCTCACCTGGCGGCTGGCAGAGCACTGTATCTAAGCAGGCATGGAATATATCTAATTGCCATGCCGTGACTGAATTTTTTGAGTTGTGGTTTTATGGATTTGACAGCCGTGATCCCATTTCTTTGAGCCATGATTCCAATTCTCTGAGCCACAAATTCCATATCTAGGCCATGAAAAGCCATTTACAAGCCACCAACTTATTTATAAAGCCCCCGATCTCTGCCGCATCTACGTCGTGGGGGTACCCTGGCCTGCGCGTCGGCCGGATGCCCAGCTTGCTCGCGGACCAGGCCAAACGGCAGAGGCCCCCCCGCCCAGATTGCTACCGGATGGAGGCTCCTTTCTTCATTTTTCAACCAAGGGTCGGGGAACCTCGGCCTCCCCTTTCCCCTACCCACTTCTTTGGCCGCCTATCTTTCCTGAGGCACACTATGTCCAATTCTCCTCTCACCTTTTCTTCCTTCTCCTCCTGACCCAGGGTATCAATCCCAACCCTGACCCCACCGACGACCCCTGCTCAGACTGCTCCCTCCTGGTTACAAAGCGATGTTACTCGTTCTGGTGCTCCACGTGTAACGCCTGGTGCCACAAGCGGTGCTCCGGCCTTCGCTCTGTCCACCTATTCTCCGCAGACTGGTCCTGCCCTACGTGCAGATGGTCTGACCCCATACCCGCCAGACCCCCCTCCCACCCGGCCTCCCCCTTTGGCCCCCTCCCACGTCTGCGTCCTCCAGTTCAACTGCAACAGAATTCAATCCAGTGCAGTTGAACTGGCCACTTACCTTGCCAAGAACGATGTGGCGGTTGCTTGTCTCCAAGAGTCCAAGCTATCAGAAGCATCCCGCCCCCCTTCCTTTCCCGGATACGCGCTGGAGCGCAGGGACTGCCCCGGAGGTCACGGCGGTGGTCTCCTCATCCTGATCCGCCACGATGTCCCGTACACCAGACGAGACATCTCTCCCCTCCTACGTGATGACACCACCATGGAGGCCATGGCAATCTCCACTCCACTTAATGGCTCACCTCTCTATCATCAATGTATACATCCCACCAGCCACCTCCTGCCCCCCAGGATACTCCCCGGAGCTCACGGGCATTCTCTCCATCCCGGGAGACTGCCTGATAGTGGGTGACTTTAACGCCCACCATCCCTCCTGGTTCTCTCACACGGAAGACCAGAGAGCCGCAGCGCGAGGAACCATAGTCGATGACCTCGTCGCTGGTTCCTCTCTCACCTACCTCAATGAGGACTCCCATACCCACCTCCCCTCCCATGGCCCGCCTTCATCTCCGGACCTTACCATCATCAGCAATCACCTACTCCTCAGCACCTCCTGGGCTCCACATGTCGCCCCTATGTCAACTTCAAAAAAGCCGACTGGCCCGCCTACACGGCAGCCATTGAAGCGGCTCTCCAGACGGTCCCTCCCCCCACCTCGTGTGGAGGTGAGTCGACCTTGAGGGAAATCTCGATTGCTGCAGCCAGACAGCATATCCCTGCTGGCTTCCGCAAGGATTTCTCCCTCTCAGTCAACCCTGGCACCCGGTTGCTCATTGAGCAATCCAGGCTGTAGAGTAGGGCCTTTTAGCTCGAGATATCGGCGTCTTTTCAAGCTCTCCATCAGCCACATCGACCTTAAATTGGCGTCCATGGCCGATCATAAGCTATGGCTCAGGCAGCCATGACCGACCATAAACTATAGATTGCATGATCAGCCCCGCTGATCATTGCATCAAGCCCAATGCTACTGCTGAAAAAACTTGTCAATCTATTGTATTCTAACATGATCTATTGTGTTCTAACATGATCTATTGTGTTCTAACATGATCTATTGTGTTCTAACATGATCTATTGTGTTCTAACATGACTTATTGTGTTCTAACGTTCTCTTATACACATCTAGATGTGTATAAGAGACAGAGGTAGTTCTAACCATTTGCAGTGCATGCATTTACTCTCAAGGCTTTCAGACAGCAAAAAATACACCAATTTCATCATGTGTATGAGCTGAATTACCGTCAATGCTACATAAGCCGCCAGCCTGCAGCGAATTGCACGTTACTCGTCGACCGTAAATAAAACCGTATAATACATGATATTGAGGATTCAATTGCCACCTAACAACCATAAAGCTTTTCGTTCGCGTTAGAGAGTTTGGGCTCAGTTTTAGCTGTCTCTTATACACATCTAGATGTGTATAAGAGACAGCCTCCAATCTGTTCAGCACCTCTTCGTCTGCCCCGCCTTCCCCACGTCTCTCAGCGTCTCCTCACTGTGGGACAACCCCGTGGAGGTAGCGGCTTTCCTGGCCACCCTCCCTGCCTTCGCCCACCTCCCTCCTCTTCCGGTTCCGGTCCCCCGCCCGCCACCAGAGCCTCCCCCCCCGACGAGCGTGACGGTCGCAACCAACAACAACTACAACATGGAGTTGCAGTGAGCCAAATGGAGCTTTTTCGAAATCGGTTCAATCACGCAGTGTATCAGAGCTTCGCACAGGTTATACAATTAGTGATTGGAACTAACACATAAAAAATGCGTACGCTCGTCTAAGACAATTAACAACGAAGATTTACATAGTCGTACGTTCTCATGCCTTGAGCAAGAATTAGTGCAGTGAGCAAGCATGGAACTGCATAGCACGATTTTCGTGCCACATTTCAATATTCGAACGATAATATCTATGAGTACATGCCTAGCCCTGCACTTAAAACCGTGCTTTAGATTATTTCTCCCCTGCAAATAGATAATCAGATGGCTTCATGCTTTCCATGATTAATGACGGTGGGCAATGAAAATTCATGTACGAGTCAACTGAAGTCACAATTTATAAGCATTATTCAAGGCTGACTTAAGTAGAGAAGTACTAGTCGCACTTACGGAACATTATTCGTCCATAGTTCACATTTTAAGTTAACAATCCAATATCGACATACATCAGTTGCAATTGGATATTATTGCAAACTCGACTTGACGTTTTCATACCTGACTTGTGCTCCAATTTATTTGCTATAGCATCGATCAGTTTTTGAGAACCTATTCGGTCATGTCGGTTACACGAAAATTACTCGGAACAACGCTTATTTAATTGTGATGAACTGATGTAAGAGTAGTGTTCACTACGTCTCTCAAGTCACTGCCCTGCATGGATAAATGTTCTAATTATTCATGTTGTCAGTTGACGGGGTCTATACAATAAATATGTACGAAAATAGCCTCCGGTAACCCCAGACATTAAACCATAATATAATATAAGGAGAGTTAAATATTGCAGATAAATTAATACATTAATAATATAACAAACTTTGAATACAAAAAACACATAATAGAAACGCTGTGTTCTGCCATCTAAATTATTTATCAAAATCTTGCCGTGTCTGAACTTCGGACATTGGAGCCATCCTGAAACGGAGAAATAACAGCAAATTGAAGACTCGCGATAAAGAATTTAACCCTAGAATACGAAGCAAATGAACAATAAAATGAAGAAAAACGATCATAAATAGCATTATTTGCAATCGCTCACAAAATTTGTGATTAAATACTGATATGATATGAAACACTTTAGACTTGTTAAAACCCCGCAACTCTGGGGCGAAAACACGGAAAATGGCAAATGTTTAGTATTCCTAAACTAGTGCACGTAACATGTAACTCAAAACCTGACGAGAAACGGTCAGTATCATTTTTGCCTGCTGAAACGTGTTGTTCTACAGGCGCCTAGTCTATATATCATAGTTAGTGTTCAAAATTCTTCTGAAGTGTTCAATAGTAGTTTGTCAGAAAGAAAACTGATTGTAAATGTGAATCTTATACGTAATTATGCGATTTAAGATAAAATTAAGCATATCGTTGCGGAGGAGTCTCTCAACATGAGATTTTGGGTATTAATTAACTATTAAGTTTTGAATTTAGTATAAAATATGGTAAATCTTGGCCTCGTTATTCCTCGAAGAAGCAGCATATGCAGAGAATAAAGTTCTGTAGATGCGGTGAAGCCTGTTTAATTTGAAGCGTTTGAGCGCTCGATTGATCTATTCCTTTGAGCGGCTGATGGAGTCTCTAATTGGCTGCTCGTAGGTTGTGCTTCACCAGCATAATACAGGACTAATCCGCGTCTTGATAATAACGTTGATGGCAATTTATTTGCATTGCATTACAAATACTATAAATACTATATTTATTTGCATTACAAATACTATAAAACAAATTTTTATATATTGACTTATATATGGCGCAAACCTCTTAGATGTAACAAAGAAATCGTGCTACAAAAATACATGGGCAAATCAAATTCTTTTACCTCAAATATTTGAATCAAAAAGTTCTCCATATTGAATTATATTGCGTTAGGCAACGACTCAACAAGCCAAGTATGTGAAGCTACGTCAGTGGTACCCAAACATTTTCTGGTCGAGTACCACTAGGAGGACCCGTAGAGCCGCCGCGTACCACAAGGTACCACCGCACAATACTAAGACTGCATATTAGCCGTTAGAGCGTATCATTAGTTGCATTTAATCTTAATTTAAGAGATTATTATTATCATATTAATAATTATATCTGAATACAACGAGGGTTTGCTGGGACCAGGTGGGTGGCATATGGCAACAGAAGAAATCGTTGTCAGATTATCTTGTGTTAGGCAGATAACATTATTAGATCGATTATCTTGTGTGATAACATATTGTGTGTGATAACTTTAGGCAAATCGATTATCTTGTGTTAAGCAGAGAAATTGAAATAAAGGCTTTGAACATTACCGAGCAGATCGATAAGATGGGAGAAAGAAGGAGGGACATGAATGTTTCTGGCTTCATTGCATGTAAATCAAGCCGATCGCCGCACCGAGTTTATACGTAACATTTTATACGTAAATTATGTAAAATGAATATACTATTGCATTATTTTGTTAGAAATTGTAGCATTCAAGACTGATGGAAAACAGTACGGTAGAAATGTACGCGTGTTTACTTCCGCGTGAATACGTTCAGGTGCATACGTCTCGTATACACGTTTGAAATACGTGTGCTATGCATGATCGTGAGACGTAGCCATGATACACTTTAGTCTTGGTCCCGTAAATGAAATGAATGATGGGGCTGAAGCTGTAGCTTCAGTTCCTCAGGTACATTTCGAGGAGGGGTGAGGGCTGGGGAGTGTTGAATGAATGCAAAAGAAAGATCATCATAATGCATTTTCACAGCTCGTAACGAAAATTCCAATGGTAGATAATATGAACTAGCAATGGATAAAAAGAAAGACAATCCTCGAAACAGATAAGAAGCAAACTAATAGTTAAGTATCCCCCTTAATTGTGAGGAGGTCAGTACCAGAATTGCCCTCCACCATGCTGACTAGCAGAAAATAAAGATTAAAGTTATAAATTCGATTAACTTAAAATTATATCTCGCTATATTACTCATACGAACCTATTGAATACTTTAAAATCATTTGCGACCAGCTGCACTTTTGACAGGCAAGCAAGTGGCCATTGAAGTAGAAGGAAGGGCAGACTCCAATGCGAATTGCAAAGGTCCAGAGGCCAAGGTGGTCACTGCCCAGGCAAATTGACCCAAGAGCAATTCATAGTCAGCCTCCTAATCAAAGCTCGAACAAACGTGCATTTTGAACGTAAATAAACATAACTGGAACTAAGAGTGATCAATCAAACGACAAACACGAATTTTGAGAGGGTGCGGCCGTGAATAAAAAGATTTATAAAGCATGTCCAAGATAAATCGGCGTGTTCACCACAATGATCCAAAGCCTTCTGAACTAATTACACATCTCCATTTATTTCTAACCAAGTAAAAAAACAAGCAAATTTGATGGCCCACAAAATTTGGAAATATATACAGGCATACATCCGTGGTGTACAATGAGTTCACTTCCGTATACGAGTTCGTTCCACATACGAGTTCGTTGACTTTTATCAATTTCAGCGTCACCGCGAGGTTATCGTTTCAAAAATAATTTGCGTTACAAAAGGGATTTCCCATTACTAAGATGTGAAGGATTAGTTTCCAATCTGCTCGGACTGAACAAATCACGCAAATTTCGAGCGATAACTACGCTATTCACACTCAGTGTCGGCTGAGCACTCTGCGTCGTCAGACTTGTGTATCATTGTTGCACAAACAAAATTTATCATACCAAGCATTAATTCGAGCTATGAAGGGCATTTGGAAATGCAATAAACACTTTTCAATTATCACCGCACAGTGAAGAAGTAAATGAATTCTACTGACTATGCATCGGATCATCAGCGTGGAAACATCAAGATTACTTGGCGTATAACAGGTAGAAAATGAAGTTTGCTCAAATCAATTATACGGTATATGATCATGCTATCAGTAGATCTTGGCGGAAAATGGAGCGTGACCGTTAGTAACAAGTTATGTCATTTTCATTTTAAACATATCGATAGCATGACCGTCGATTGACTTGTGAATCATGGCAACAGAGACAAAATTAATTATTCCAAAATTCTTTCTTACTAGGCGAAGCGTTCAGAAACGCAGATGACACATTTCCATTCTCATCGCACAATGAAGAAGCAAGTAATTTCCACTGAACATGTATCAGGTCATCAGCGACGAGACATCAAGCTTAAATGGCTGATTGCAGGTTGTAAGTCTGCCTGATTAAGAAAACCATCAACTGGAGTGCAATTTGAGCCTCAGCCAATAGGAAGACTTATTTCGTGACAACACAGGCAACAGGAATAATTCAGAGCATTTTCCCGCGGTGTGTGTAGAATTCACAGGCCAGTGAACACCTATTCGTCTTCATCTCATTGTAATTTAGCAAGCGACTTCATCAGATCGAACTTCAGATAACGGCCTTAACCAAATTAGCCTTGTATGTCTGATTTATATTTTCGAATAAGCTAGCAATGGTGCTATGAAGCACAAATCCAAAATACAAAATACTGCGTTTGAAATGATCCTAAATTTGCTCTGAATAGATGTAAGAGGCTTTCCAAACTCGTGCATACAGGCAGTGATGTCCAAAATATAAACTCGTGGATGATTGTTTATATGAGAATTAGCCCTGCAATAATACAGATGGATAATGTAATCAGTAAACATGGATAGGATTCAGATAGTCACAGCCAATTTGTTATATTATAATATATTATAAATTGCTGTGTTAGTAGTATAGTATAGTATAGTATCTTCGGCATTTAAAGAATAGGCCTGGATAGGCCTGTCGCCGATTCTTGTACTTTTCTTGACTAGACTGGCCTTTTGATCAGATCTTTTCAACGGACGGTAGATATAAAATAGCGTCTAGATATCAGTTATTCCGTAGAGTATGAGGCATTTTAAGACTAAACATATGCTCATGCTGTCATGCATGGCCTTGTCTAATCTGTTCTTGAACGCGTTCATACTCGGGGCGTCAACAATATCTTCAGGAAGGCTGTTCCACATGTCAGTGATTCGAAGCGAGAAGAAATGTTGTCGCGTGGATAAGTTGCACCGCAGTTTTTTTAGTTTATAGCTGTGGCCCCTGGTGTTGTTTCTTGTTTCAAATTCTAGTAATCCTTCTGGGACCTTGTACAAACCATGAGTATACTTGTATATTTCAATGAGGTCACCACGCAGGCGACGATAACGGAGACTGGGAAGCTTCATAATCTTCAATCTTTCTTCATAAAACTTGCCCATTAATCCTGGGATTATCCTTGTTGCACGTCTCTGAACACTCTCAACTAAATTTTTGTCCTTTTCAAGTCTCGGTGACCACATAACGTTTCCAAACTCTAGGTTCGGGCGCACGACAGAGGTGAACAACAGCTTCATCATTTCTATATCTAGGTACTCGTAGGAGCGTCTGATCAGCCCAAGCAGTTTATTGGATGTATTAACTTGCGTTTCAATATGCCTATAAAATTTTAGCTCCTTGTCGACACAAACTCCAAGATCTTTTTCCACGCAAGACTTCTCAATCATAACCCTCTCGTTGCAACCGTGTCTTCTCATGCTGTAAGCTTGCTGTTCATTGTTCTTGCCGAGGTGAAGTACTTTACACTTGTCAGCATTGAAACGCAGCTGCCACGCATCAGCCCAGTCAAGTAAACAATCAAGATCATTTTGCAGTTGCATTTTATTTGAAGCATCCTTAACTGTATTATAAACTTTTGTGTCATCGGCATACATGGAGCACACGCTTGACACTACTTCTGGTAGATCGTTTATTAAAGCGACGAACAAAACAGGTCCAAGAACGCTTCCTTGCGGTACGCCACTGCGCACAGTTACCCAGTCTGATACGGTTCCGTTAATGCTGACACGTTGGCTTCTGCCTACTAGGAAATCCCTGATCCATTTCCCTCTATTCCCAAAGAATTCACTTTACGTAACAGTCGCTCATGCGGAACACTATCAAATGCCTTGGCCAAATCGAGTTACAGTGCATCCACTGGCACCCTTTCGTCCAGCAGGCGAGTCCAATTATTCAAGGTAGACAGGAGATTAGTGGTGCATGATCTGCCAGCAATAAAACCATGCTGACAGTCTGATAGAAGATGGTTAATAGTCAAGTGATCTATAATCCTATCCCTCATAACCGATTCCATCACCTTGCACACAACACTTGTGAGACTTACAGGACGGTAGTTACCTGGGTTACTCCTGTCACCTTTTTTGAACAGGGGTGTCACTTGGGCTTCTTTCCAGTCGGCCGGCAAAGCCCCTTCGATTAAGGTTTTTCGAAAGAATACTGTTAAAGGGCCGGCCAGGAAGGTTGCTAATTCGTTAAGCAATCTAGGAGGGAAACCGTCTGATCCAGATGACTTGTTGGGATTCAGGGAGACCAGGCGCTTGAGAACCTCCTCTTCATGTATCTCGAAACTAGTTAACTTCGAGCCCACTGGTCGCTCCTCAATAGCTGGAATACTGTTCAAGTCCTCATCTGTGAAGACGCTGCTAAAGAACTGATTTAGAACATTGGCCTTACCCTCGTCAGAAGATATCTTCCGTTGATTTACATTAAAATCAGCAATACCGTCCCTTGTCTTACACTTCGAAATGGCATACAAGAAGAAGGCTTTCGGGTTTTTTTCGAGTTTTTGGCAACGTCTTTTTCAAAATTTTTGACTGCGGTGCGACAAGCTTTTTTAGCTTGATTTCGGGCTCTTGCATACAGGTTATCGCTACGAGTTCGTAAATAACGCTTGTAGGCTTCCTTCTTTTCTTTTAGCTTTGCTTTAACCGTAATGTTCATCCACCGTGTTTTTATGACTCCACCGAGCTTTATCTTAGGTACACACGCATCAACTGCAGACATAACTATGTTCTTGATGAATGACCAAGACTCCGCCACATTCATGTTCATGATAATGAACATGAATGTGGCGAAATGTTCGTTGCACTCACTGATTCACGAAGTTTAACATAGTCGCCTTTCGCAAAGTGGAAACGTTCACGCTTCCGAGGCGTCTTTTCTGTATAGCACTTAATACTGAAAAACAATGACTGGTGGTGACTTTTGCCCAACGGAGCCTCGTGGCAAAGCTCTTCTACCATTGATTCTTCACTAGTAAACACTAGGTCTAGAGTATTTGGAGTCTGATCATCTCTAAAATGGGTTGGCTTTGTGATGTGCTGGTATAAAAATGAGTCTCTCACAGACTCCATGAACAAGGATGAAGGGTGATTTTCATCCCTTGGAGAGGATTCATGTGCCCAGTCTGAAAGTCATGCTTGGTAGAAGACTGTTCAGTACTTTATCGTTATCAGAGGAACTGTTGGGTGATCTATACAGGACACCTATAAGGAGGCTATCCGTGCTTTTTAAAGAAAGCTCACACCACACTGATTCTCTAGCTGACTGGTGCTCTGCTGATAACTTCACCTGTTGGGCCCCATAGAAGGTTCTAACCCACAGAGCTGCACCTCTACTACACTGCTCTTCGTTTAAATTATGAAAGCAATCAAAACCTGGCAACTGAAATTCAACTGGTAAAATTTTCCCACCGTGATTTTTGGGGAGTGTCTCTGTAATACAAATAATGTCTATACACTCGTTTCCGATCACAGTTAACAGTTCATTTCTTTTGTTCAAAACGGAATCAGAGTTCGTGTAAAAACATTTCAAAACTTTTTGTGCACTTCCATCTTGATGTATGAATAAACTTTTTACTCACATACTTATTGTCGGCCATCACACGTTCGTTCGTCTCAGATGCGGTGCTTTCGGGAATGCCGAACCAAACAAGGTTGCACTTTCTTCGTTCTCTGTCTAGTAATTCGCGGGAGCTTTCGTTAGCAATTTCGGCTATGTCCACGTTGTGATTCTTCAGTTCCATCTTTTCCAAGTTTTCTGTATTTTTCCATTGAGCTCTCTCTTCGATCAGCTCTTTGCGCAACGAGCTCAGTTCATTACTCAAAGAGCCAACTAAATTATTCAACGTGTTCATCTCTTTCCGATAATTGTTTTCCACTTCAGCTCGAAATGCTGCGAACAGAGCGAACCACTTCTCTTCCATCTGCTTCTCGCTTTTCCTGGCACGGAGAGTAGGTTTCTCGCAGTCGCTACAGAAACAGTGAAAAGACTCTGTTTTCTGTAGGAAAGAATATTCTTCAGAGCTCAGCTTCGCGCAACTGATGCAAATGAAATCCTCGCAGTGTTCACAGATGACCATCTGATCATCTTCTCTCAACGAGGTCTCTTTGCTAAACTTCCATGCATCTTCAACTACGCACTTCAATTTCCTGTTCGGTTTTTTCGGCGCATCTTGTTTCGAAGAACCGCATTCCTTCTTAACATCTTGTTTACTTTCTTCCCAGCCACCGAAATATCTTCTTTCTTAATTGTTTAATGATTTCCGGGTTCCTTCACTGAGATTTAGCTAGGGTCTCTCACAGCAATAAATCACCGGAAACAATAAATCACCGGAAACAAGCCTGTTTAACACAACCGCCCGACGGTAGTAAAGTTCCGGAAGTACAGCACAGTTCCGGAAGTCGCTCCTGGAGCGACTACACAACACGTCTGATCTCCACCGCGTCTCAATCTGAACTCAATGTATTGTAATGTATTGTTCTTGTGAGAGATGTATACTTTTGGGGTGTTACTGGGTAACTGCGCGTTAGGGTATATGTATGCAAATGCGTTAATTAAGAGTCCTCAGACCGAAGCACGAATTAATGGTCATGAGTGCAAAGCTTAGGTTGGTGCTTGATATGCAGGCTTTGATACCTGATTAATATCGAGACCCGCGCTTTATTTAAAGTTAATTAGCATAGCACGAAATCATGCTTTAGAATTGTAAATACAATTCTGCATAACTACTGTACGTATGCAAGTCATAGATTTGTTGCTATGTATCAATCAATGTCTAAATTCTGTTCTAAAGTTGTCTTTCTTGCCTGTTCAAAGAATCGAAACAGTGAGTTAACATTTGAACGTTTGAAAAATTCTCCCAAATGGCTGAAATTAACTCTGGCGCTCAAGATTACAGTAGAAGATTGCATGAACGGTCCCAAGTCTTATTCCTCGTCACAGGAGCACCATGCTAGGAGAGCAAGCTTAAAAAACGTGATGCATTCATGTCATCAGTTATTTATTTTAGAATAATTTAAATTTCTCATTTTAATATTTTTTATACTTGACGGTAAGTCTAGGCAACGGGCCAAGCTATTGGTACGTATAGCGTTGACAACGGTTCATGTATCCTACATGAAGGTAAGTCTAGGCAACGGGCCAAGCTCTGTATAGCGTTGACAACGGTTCATGTATCCTACATGACGGTAAGTCTAGGCAACGGGCCAAGCTCTTGGTACGTATAGCGTTGACAGCGGTTCATGTTTCCGTAGACAAAGAGTCTTGAACTGCACGGGAAGCCAGCATGCGGCATCCCCCATCACAGGTTCAGAAGAAGAACCACAAAATATGATGGAATTTTGCGTTGAAACAATTAGCACGCAGCACACATTACGGGCTTATAGATAACCCAGCTCTCGCGCAGCTTCCTTAAATGAGCCTCAACCTCCAGCAATAATCTCAACTTGATGTCATCTATTTCATAGCATAAATTCTTTTTCAATATAATTGTGTGGAGGAAATTATGATTATCGTCGTAAATTGACTGAACTTTGAAAAATTAATTTTCTAGACGACCAACTTGTTTTATCATACTGAATCGAACTCACTATGTCATGAAATGTCATGAAATAGCCAATCACCCGAGGTTTCCCCTTAGTTGTAAGGGTGCTATTGCGACCGGTCTGTATCGTACGCCCCATAAACATACTTAGTGACATCGAACATGTCCCCCCTCAGTCAGCGGGGCTTCAAGTTGGTAGGCCAAGGACTAACAGGCGCGCTTGGTAAGGCTTTTATATGGAAATATTCAAGATAAGTGAGAGGGTTTTGTGTGCCGGTACACTAGCACTGGTCAAACAAGAGACTTGAACAGCCCAACGAATGTCTGTCGACTAAGTAAGCCAAATGCGTGCCTAATTAATGCTATCTGAGTTCATATTTGCCTTTCAAGCTGCTTGTGCTACGTGCTACTCGAACTTCAATACTTTATCGTCACTCCTCAGTATTTTTCTAATCAACTCTCCTCCAGCCCTGGCGTTACATACTCTAGGGCGAAGGGTTGCTAAGGTCTGGGCTCAAATCCTTTTGCAAGCTGCAAAAATCATCTAGGGAGTCTAGAATCGGCGACATGCCAGATCTAGCATAATCAATAAGTCGCCACAATTGCTACAATGATAAAAATTCTCATTCTCTTAATCGAAGACGGTTGAAAATCCAAATGCATCGTCAGTCCCAAGATACTATAATGATAGAGCAGGCGTAATAAATGAGCGGATTAGCTCTGTAAAATCCCCTCTGCCTTTCAAGCACAACCTACGAGCCGCCAAAGACTCCATCAGCCGCTCAAAGGAATAGATCAATCGAGCGCGTTTCTGCGGTGAGCCGTAAGACGCACCTGACGCGTCTTAGTGCGTCTCTCGCGTGCAGTTTAACGCAATTCTGTGTGGAACAGCGTTACAGTTACTCTTATCTCTGCTGTTACTTGTTATGTTGCCTTATACCAGTGGTTCCCAAAGTGGGCGATATCGCCACCCTAGGGGCGGTGGAAAGATTTTGGGGGGCGATAAGGGGAGCGGTAGTCCGAAGTCGATTTCAGAAGTTCGAATGTTTGTTTGACGATTTGTACACAACACGTGCAGTACATGACTCCCAGCGATGGTTTTTTCACCCAGATCTGTTTATTTAGCCTCTCCTGGGTTTACGTCTCGAACAAACTAACGTCCGGACTCGCGGCCGGTCTCACGGCCAATTTCCAAATTCAATGATCAAGGAATATCTCTAAAACTAATGAACTTAACTCGATGAAACTTAGTACACGTATTCATTAGGACCTAACGATGATTTTGATTGATAATTTAGATCGTGAAAATTGTTTGAATTTTGCCATCGTTGGTTTTTTGCCATAGTTACATGTATATGGCAATACGGGCCGAAATTCACAGTGATTAAGTAATTTCTTCCAAACAACTGAACAGATTAGAACAAAATTATGAATTGGCAGTCCTAACTTCCGAACGGTAAGGTTTAGCTCGTAAAAAATTTTTCGATTTTGCCTTCGTTTGCGAGTTTTCTTTTTCATTTCGCCTTCATTCGTGATTTAAACAGCAATACGTGTTTAAATTCGCAGTAATCAAGAAATTTTATCCAACCTGCTGAACAGATTTGAACGAAATTTAGTATTTAAATATAACCCAAGCAAGGATGATGTTTAGCTCGTTACAATTTTTTCGCTTTACCTTCGTTTGCGAGTCATACGGCTATACGTATACGGCTATACGTATACGGCTCTTGGTTAAACCGGCCGGCCGGTAGAAAAGCCGGTCGTTCCTCCTATATCTGCATACCTCGCGAGCGAAAGCAAAATAAAAAAATCGTCACGAGCTTAACATCACCGTTGGGAGGTTAGGTAATTATATACAAAGTTTCGTTGAAATCTGTTCTGTAGTTTAGAATAAATTTCTTGATCGCCGCGAACTTAAGTGACAAATTACCCGGCGATACGGGCCGAATATAAGGCAGTGTGAAATCAAGAATGACGGTGAAATGAAAAAAAAATTCGCAAACGAAGGTAAAATCGAAAAAAATTATAAGGTAAAAAGTCACCGTTTGGTAGTTAGGAATGTATGTTCAAAATTTCGTTCAAATCTGTTCAGTAGCTTGGAAGAAATTCTTTGATCACTGCGAATTTCGGCCAGTTTCACAATATACGCGTAACTCGCGAATGAAGGTGAAATATAAAAAAATTATAAGCTAGAAATCACCGCTAGGTTCTGATGAATAAATGTTCCAAGTTTCAAAGAACTGCGTTCATTAGTTTGGAAGATATTACTTGATAATTGAATTTGGAGATTGGTCGTGAGACCGGCCACGAGTCCGGCCGTAAAATTCACCCGAGACGTCTTAGGTTTCTAGTGTTGAAACAGTTAAAACAGCTGAAAAATATATTGGTTCACTAAATGGGGTTCTATTCCTTAAATTCACATTTGCGTGTAACCTTTCTCTTTAAAAATTGCAGCGTACTATAGATTTCAAGAAAGAGGCGTATGTCTGTGGGGGGCGCTAGAAATTCACCAGAGAGCCAAAGGGGGCGCCAGCCTGAAAAAGTTTGGGAACCACTGGTTTAATGGGTTTTAACATCTCAAGTTTTGGTTTGCTTGCCTGCAGGAAGAACTTGCGAAGCCTGCCGTGGATGACCGAGCCGTGGATGACCGAGCTAGCGCTGAAACTATATTGGGAGCTATAAATAAACCTTGCTTTACACCCTTGCTGTCGATGTGCTCTCATTTCCAGGGAAATTTTTGAATTATTAACAGAAATCTATAATTGGTGAAAATTCATAATTATTTTCTCTCATTTGATTTATATTTTTTGGAGATCAGAGCTTCATAGACCTACGTCTGCTCCTGAATAAATACTAATATTACGGCCGATTTTTGGGAATAGAACCAAATTTGCTAGGCCTTAACGAACGCTAATCGGATAACTTTTCTATCAGATTCTAGTGGCTTTTCAGCCGTCAAAAATATTCAATAAAGATTTGAAATAAATGAAGAAGTAGTTTACGCATAGCGACTTGACTCCGGCCCGTGAATACTGCTGACGTAGAAAATTTGATTGGGTAACTGAAGAAAATTAGCGATGATGTGATGTCCGGAATTGTCTTGCTCTGAATGTTCAACAAATTTCAGAGTCAACGTTGAAAATTTGACCTTTATCATTCGTTGTAACTTCTTATATTTGATTCTTGAAGTGATATCTAATGCTTTCTTCCTTCACTGGTATATTTTAAATTTCGGTACATAATTCAAAGTTCGTTCTCTTACATCAAGCCACTGGTGCACTCGTGCGCCAGCATCGCTTGCATTCCCATTTTTTAATTGAAATTCTACCGCAATGAACACAAGTGATCCTTAATGCTATTAGAATCCTTTAGAAATTATGCAGGTAATTTCCATAAAAATCTATATTCAGGACGCATTTTTCCAAATTGGTGAAGAAAGAAAAGGAAGGAAGGAAAAAGAAGAATAGAAGAAGGAAAGAAATGAAAGAGAGGAAGAAAGAAGGAGAAAGAAGAAAAGAAGAAAGAAAATGAAGGAAGAAAATAAGTTAACTTCTCCCCCCCCGCGACACGGGGACCGAGGAGTTTCTGACGACGCAGCAGCGATCGCGCTGGCAAGTGTTTTCCTTCTTATATTGATTGTATATTATTTATTGCCAGGAATATTATTGATACAAATAATTATTTCAAGGCTATTGCTTGAACTTATAGTATTTTTATATTATAATCCTTACAATAATAATATGGAAGATGTGAATATTCCATTCAAATAATTTCGCCGGCTATATTGGCGCAATGCTAACAGCGTACGACTGATAGGCTTGAGTAGACAAAGATACGATAGGAGGATTGATTTGTCATAGTCTCTCCTGGAATTAATTGATAGAAAATTTCTGAGGTGTGCTGCTTCATCATGATCTTGTTACCAGGAACTTCAGTCAAAAATATTTGAGTACGCTTCCAAAAAAAATTTTGTGTTCATTAATTCATTATTAGGAAATCAAGATATTGTCATGGTATATGATTCTGGAAAAATTCATCAATATCATTTTTTTCCATAAATCCAAAGAGAAAAGAGTTTGATGCTTTTTTGCCTTGGACTTCTTTTTCTTCTAGTCTTCATCTGATGGGTTTTCCACCCAGATCGGGGTTTTTTGAACCTCTCCAGTGAATCTGGTGTAAATATTTGGTAATGTTTAACCTGTGGGGGGAGGCTATAGGATTCCATATGTGTCTGTAGGGGGCGCTAGAAGTTCTCTGGGGAGCCTAGGGGGCGCCAGCCTGCAAAAGTTTAGGAACCACTGCCTTACACGCTAGTGTTGGGGACGCAACATTTTTGGATTTTCAGACGTCATAAATGGGAAGCAACAGGCAAGAGTTCGACAGTAAAATAATACTTCGAGCACATGATATCATACCGTAATGATTATTCAACTATTCAATATCATGCATTTATTAATTTAAATCTTTGTCCAAATTGTGATGAATAAAAATTAAGTATGATTAATTACCATTTGCTTTCCCATATCAGTGCAGTGCTGCCTGCGACTATTTTTTAAAAAACCTAGATTATACCTCCGAAAAAACCTAGAATCGAATGAAAACCCTAGATTTCTCCTACCATGTAATTCATAGTAATAAATCCTGGTTGTTCACATAGGAATGAGAATGGATATATTATAGGGATAAACATAAATACAATTTAACATATTTCCAATTTTTTCTGAACAGTTATTTAACATATTACAATTATCATTCATCGTCATCCCCCTCGTAAACAACAGCTTTTTCAGCATGTCGTGCATCCACTAATCTACTTTCATATCTTCTGTAAATGGCTGTTTTCTCCTGTAAATGGCTACTGTAACTGACCACGTTTCGTCCACGTTTGTTTAGCGAGGATTCGGTCTCCGGTAGTTGTGGCTTTAAAAGAGTTTTTTTTAAGTCTTCACGTTATTACCTTGAGAAAAAATTCTCTCGACGCAGGCTGATGAATGCGCAAGAAATGTCAAATTTCTAATAAATTTTGATAAATTTCAAATTTGGGTTGGCCAAGACTATCTTTTACGGATTTAGGGCTATGCCAAAATTCCGGAATGCTGACATTTCTGCTGTTCTCTGTGAGGTGAAGTCCTTGGTTACTTTGAAGCTTCGGTATTCATCGTCAAGATCATTTAATTTATCTTCAGGCTCCTGGTTTTTGAACTGTGAAACTAATGTTGCAATGGAAAAAAGTGAATAATTGCAGACAAAGCTTGTGGGTTTAAAATGTTAAGTTGCGCAATAATGCTTCCATCATCAAAAGAAAATATGTGTTTGATTTGTACACACACAATGCTACCAAGAAATTCAAACAGTCTTTTCTGAATCTTCGGAGAATGTCATCATTAGCCAAGGGCTCTTGCTCCAACACTGCCATTGTTCTACCACTAAGAAATATATCTTCAAGTGGTTTGAATGGTTTGCTATAGCTGGAATCTACATCACATAGTTTTGATTTGTCAAGCATTTACCATTAATGAAATAGCTTAATATATTAATGAAATAGCTTAATATATTTTTATATTCAGCATATACCATCGAGTGAAGGACATGCAACCTAAAATGTTCAGATTGACATTACAATTTGAGTGCAGTAACTGCGTGTCGCGACTAATTAGTAAATCATAAATTTTACGAGCTCCATAAAATTGATCAGTTTTTGTCTGCGATTCAAAGTAAAGAAACAATGCATCCCACTGCTCCAATACAACTGATACATATTACATGCTCTCTCGACTGGGTAGTGAACTGAACTGCCTCTTAATTTTTAACCGACACGCACGCGAACTGTACGAGTTCTGTACGAACATGTATTAGAAATTATAACAAGTAGTATTTCCGCTTTCTTGGCAATAATTATTGATAGATTTTTGCTTTCAGTGCATCATTCTAAAAAAAATTAGATTTAGATCAGTCTGCAAATTAAAAACATAGAAACCTAGCTGGAAGCTCAAAAATTTAGATCTGAGTTTATAAACCTAGCGCTGGTAGCACTGTGTCAGTGTATCCAAACTTTGAATATACACATTTACTAACATACAATAAAATCTGAAAAGAATTTGAATCTTAACTATGATATATGACTTGAAGGCAACATGAGCACTCAGCGTCAGCAGACATGTATATACTATATAATGGCAGTACAGTTCACCTGAATAATTTTATTCATGTTCACATTCATCCAAGGAGATTAGTGTGTTGAGAGATGTAGTGAACAACTTAATGCTTACTTCGATTCATTATAATTAAACAAGCGATTTTCGCGGAGCAAACTTCGGATGACGGGCATGCAGCATGACTACAAAGATTTTTAATAATTAAAATCAGCAAATAAGTTGAAGTACAAGTCATGAATTAAAAGTTCAAGCATGTTTTGAAAAAGTAATGCATTTATAATACATATGTGTCATAGGATTTGATAAATCCTAGGCGAAGATATGGATGAGTAACGCTCGCTAGCCTCGGTTCGAAATTTTCGTCTATACTATAGTCAGTCCTCAAATAACATAGAAAAAATATAACTCAGTACTCACTGCACTGAGTGACAGAGAGCTCTCCTTCTCGTCGACGAAAACCTGAGGTCATGGACAGACGGACATGGCGAGCAGAATAGTGCATTTTTTCTATAAATGAGAAAATGCGCTGAAAATGTGTATCTGGCTGACTCATATATAAAGATTAATGTTAACCCCAATTTATGATAAGAATCTCACAAAAGTAAGCCGCAAGTAGCATCCAGGGCAATTTTATCTTTATTATGTGTATGTCATACGATAGTTTCCACACCGATGTGTATCTATGATGATAATTCTGGCTGGAGACCTAGCTAGAATATTGGATGACAGTTGTAATGCGATGTTTACATCTGTTTTTTTAAACGTGTGACCGTAAGCTGAGGACCTATCAACTGATACTGTGAATTTGTCTTGTAGCACACATGCAGTGAATAGATATTTGTAATGATGTTTGTGATTATCAAAGAGAACCAAACCACCTTTCATCGCCTCCAGCCTCGTCGTCCTCGACCTGATAGGAACCTAAACAAGATTACGAGCTTCAAGGCGGGCAGACGCATACATAACAATGTGGATATTAAGCGGACGACAATTGAAATGAATCAGCCATTACTATTAAAAAATTAAGCTCAAAGAAGAAGACAGTTTTCCTTCTGCCCAAAAGTATATTAATTTATTCAAGTCATAGATTCGATTATCCTAAATTATATTTCACTGTAACTAAAGGGTTCATGGTTACCAGGGTTCATGGTTACTTCTCTCAAGATATTGAACATGCATATTCACATTAGCTAATTTTGACATGAACCGTACTTACTTTGTTACGATACGGCGCAGCACCGACGAAGGTATTAGCGCCCCTTCATGAACCGTAGACAGTCAAGCACTTAAGATTGATTATCATTAATCTATTACTGAACACATCCTATCAAGGTAGACTTAACTTTGATATTTAACATGAGCGCCAGTTGAGCTCTCGGCCCCAGCAGACTTGTATTTCATGGAGGTTAATCATTCATAGCGGGCTGTGAGTTCATTAGACGCATTGAACAACAATTTCTATTCAGTTTTTCATAACTGAGCCAGCAGCTTTCACTGAAAATAATTCGGAAAATCGGCAAGATCACAAAAACCGCACGTGAACGATTGATATCAGCGGAAAATATTTCAAAGATGTGATGAGTACCAATTTGGACCAGCAACCCAAAAATGTATGAAAAAAATGATTTACTCTTTATTTACACTACATGCTTAACAAACTCACATGTTCATATGCAAAAAAAAAGATGAACATCGTTTGGCTTAATATATGACCTATAGTATACTAAGTTCAGCACCGAAGTAATGAAAATAAAACTTGCTTAGTATATTTAGTTCT
This sequence comes from Hyalella azteca, assembly GCF_000764305.2. Lineage (NCBI taxonomy): Eukaryota > Metazoa > Arthropoda > Malacostraca > Amphipoda > Hyalellidae > Hyalella > Hyalella azteca. The sequence goes on along the minus strand of NW_025942889.1, from coordinate 426,953 downwards.
ATTCTGCAAATTCGAGTCCAATTTTATTAATGATATTGAAATTGGGTAAGTTACTAATTAAATCGGTTATGCATTAAGTACTTCGAATATGGTCGTTTAAGGCTTAAGCTTCATTCAAGAAGCTGGTTGAGAGCGTTGTTAGTTTAGTACGCCGCAGTTTCTTTCAAGAAAATTGTACAATTTCTCTTCTGAATTACGCTCTCTGGATAATTTGAAATATCCAGTTTATTAGAAAGGCAATTATTCATTCTCTAAATTTCAAGCCATGTCAAGCGCTGATGAAATTCTGCACTAGAAGAGGCTTACATAATCCTTTTGCACAGAGATTGGATTGAATAATGATTACGTTACTGGAAACGAATGAAACAAAACATATATATGGGCTCTCGCACTCATACGTAAATATTTGAACATAATTTATTAACAATTTCGTGTATCAGTGTGCATGCCTGTAAAATATTTTTGGTGCAAACAGCTGTACTTTAAATTCAGTTAAACTTCCTGATTCCTAATTGCATTTCATCTTAATGTGCGAAAACGTATTTGTATCAGGCTATTATCTATGTCAGCTGCATTCCTCTATGATGTTCATTCCATGCATGTTCTAGTCACGCGCAATACTACAGTGCATTGATGACAGAAAAGTGTTTATTGCGTTTCTGAACGCACGGCCTAGCAAGAACTATGTAATGTTTCAATGTTTCGTAAGCTTAATTTTGAAATGCAGGAATATGGGACGTAAGTCTGCCGATGCCAAGTGCTCAACCAAAGCTCAATGTGAATAGCGTAGTTATGGTTCAAAAATTGAAATGACTGTTCAGTAAGATCTATTAGAGCACCAAATTTCATCTAATAGATGTATGTTAAAAAAAGAAGGTAAAATCTTCGTCGTAAATATGTAACGGTCGAGTTGCTGGAGGTTGAGTGATGATGTTCTATTCGGTATAAATGTGTCCACTTGCAGGAATTATCGATTTCCCTGGAATATCTGGAAGAGAATAATAGATTTTCATGAAGTCAACTGAACCAATGCTTTGTGAGAAATTTTCCCCATTATTTTTGTTCTTTTTAATTCTGATTGTTTTTAGCCATTTCGTTCAGTTGTATTCAGAGTGTTGATGTATATATAAGAAGTAGGGAGTACATTTAGTCAGAGTTGGTTCATTCTTCAACCTGCATTCGTTTACCCACATTGATTCAACTTGTACTACGCATCTTGACTGTGGCTCAATGCAACAGCCATTTTGCAAATAATATTATTAATTTCAATATTCATTATTCCAACAACTATTCATCAGCTTCAAAGTAGCAGTAGTAATTCCTCCAGTTTTTATTTTCTTTCAGATCACCTAACAAAGTATTTCAACGTCACGATTTGAGTGCTTTATAATAAATTAAAATTGATTTGATATCGGGCTTTGTTTGTCCGATTGTGTGCGGAAATCCGAATTCCTCACAGTTTTATCTGCATCATTTGAGGGCTGACTCCAGTACATACCAATTTATTGAACCGAATGTTACTCACCATCTCTTCGTATATGATTTTCATAATTCTGTAACGTTTATCTATCACAAATTGGCAAGTCCCTCAAACACGAATTGATTTTTCATTCCTGACGTGTACTTCAACTTATTCGCTAATGACAATGTCATTCAATATCTTTGTGGTCATACGGTTAACCAGGATTTGCTCAGTGAAAAACATTTGATTACGATGAACTGCAGTAAGCTGGTCACTGCATCTCTCAGCTCACTTTCCTGCATGGTGGAGTGTTTGAAATTATTTATGTTGTCTGTCTTGCGATGCTATATATACAAGTCTGGTATAGACGCCCAAGCTATATATTATAGTTTGGGCGTCTTATTATAGTATATTATTAGAAACTAGTCTCGTCATATGACGTCCAAGCTACATATTAGGTTTGTGCTCACATTTTTTTATATTTTTTTCAGTAACAGTGTACAAATAATTATATCAACTTGACAACGGTTGAAATTATTGAATTTTTTTATTTAGACCCTGAATTACTTTGATACGTCGCACGCGAAGTCGAAAGAAATATATTGAGGGTCGTTAGGTCTCAATCGTAATAGCAGTCAAGAAAGTAAAATATCAGCAATATTGAAGTGATGTGTGTATAAGGACTCTCCAGCAGTAGCGTTATCGCTGTTTTGTCTTCCAGAAATCTAAAAATGTCGCCTGTCGCCTTCCCAACGAAGGCGTAGGTAACAACAGAACAAGTAATAGTAAAAATACGATGACCTATTAAGCTATTACGACTAAAAAGTGCGTTCAACTGCACGCACGAAACGCACTAATGCGCGTCAGGTGCGTCTGGCGGCGCTATACAGAAACGCGCTCTATTGACGCACTATATATATTGTGGGTCATATGGGTCTCCGCTGCCTGCACGCATGCGAGTCTGACAAGCCTGGTACATCTATTTAATGTAAATTCGATTTGTTTTCTAATCTCTACATTATATTTCCAGGATTTGTGCTCCATTGCATTACTTAAAACTCATTTACCATTATCAATCAGTCACGTACGGTTATTGTGGTCATATCTGGTATCCCAAGTGGGCAGTAAACACTATATGAATATGATGCGTTGAAGAGAGTTAGGAGTTCGCCTACATCACTCAACTCACTGCTCTCCAAGAATAAATGTTAAGAATTATGCAAGTAGTCTGTGTTGGCATGATATACAAGTGTCTTGGCTGACGCCGTGAACCTAAGCATCATTCTAGATAAATATCGCAGTTAGAGCTTACATTTCTCATTGTTTGTTCAGTAATTGCTTACGAATTGCAAAAATGACATATATATGTATATAGGGTGAATTTATATAGAGTGTGATAAATGTTTCTTGGTGTGTCGCCTAGTAGGCCACACATCAAGACATGAAATGGGCGATAAATGTTTTTGATGTGTCGCCTTCGCTTCAATTAGTTCAAGTAGGGGGTATAAATATGATCTTATTTAAAACCTTTCTTTTATTAAGGCGTCTTCCTGCATTTAAAATATTGCATTTTCGATAATAGCATAATATAATTGATAATAATAGAGAACAGCTCTATCATTCATGCATGGGAACATTAGTTTGCTGACATCGCAAGTTGACCAAGAATTTTGAATGAAAGATGCTATTTAATTCATTCATTATATCTGCATTGAAAACATTTTGAATAGCAGCAAATATCAACTATCGATTACGATATGAAGAACAATCGACAGCAATGAAGAACTGGTTGCTGATATTCGTGTTGAGGAGACCACGCTGTCTGACCATCGACTAGTGGTGGTCGAGACAACAATTGAGAGGGGAACCCAGCCAAGACCTACACCTCGAGAGGGGCTAGCTGGGCTAAATTTTCATCATCGAAGAACAGACTGGGAGGCCATTAAAAACGAACTCCCCGAAATTGACTGAAGATCTGAGTTCCTGGAGTTCAACGCCGAATTAATGTACAACAAGCTGTGCGAAGTATTACTGCAGGTATTCTTGCGTCACACGCCGGGAAAAACGATCCCCAAGCGCCACATAATTCCGAGGGACAAACGGATCCTTATGAGAAAACGAGCGAGCTTGAACAACCAGGTAACGGCTGCCTCCGGGAATATGGAGAGGCGAAGGCTGCAACAAATAAAGGTGAAAATTGAGGAAACTGATCGACAGTTGCAGGACTCACACGAGACCGAGCAACAAGTTGCGGAGGCGCAAGCGGTGTCTGCCAATCAAGAGAATTCCAAATATTTCTACATATATGCCCAGTCAAAGGCAGTGGGGCCTCTGAAAAATAACGATGTCCTTGTTGAAGACGACCAGGGCATGTGTGAACTTCTAGGAGCGCAATTTGAAAAAGTATTCAGCGAACCCCAATTACTCAAGACAGGAGAACGAAATTGGAGTCATTCAAGAACTTCCAGGAGGCGGGAGCTGATGAACACTGATTTTGAAACACCGGATATAGATAGGCGTATCCAAGAATTACAGAATATAGAATTATTACCGGATATAGATAGGCGTATCCTCGGGCCAGATGGGGTCCCTGCAGTGTTACTGAAAAAATGTATCGAAGAACTAAAGGCCCCTCTGACTTTGCTCTGGTAAACATCATTGAGAGAAGGAAATGTTCCAAGTGACCTAAAAATTAGGGCTAATAACCCCTATCTACAAAGGAGGTGCGCAAGACAAACCCCAAAATTACAAGCCGGTTACATTAACATCACACGTAATCAAAGTATTTGAGAAGGTTGTTGCCAGAAGGTTGGTGCAGTGCATCCATGGAAGAGGCTTTTCAACAGAAGACAACACGGTTTTAGACGAAATCGTTCCTGTTTGTCTCAGTTTTTGGAGCATCACCACCAAATCTTGGCCATGCTGGAGGAGAGGGCCGGGGTGGACGTGGTGTATTTGGACTTCGCGAAAGCGTTTGACAAAGTTAACCATGGAGTGCTCTTCAGAAAATTAAGACTGCGAGGGTTCGAAGGCGAATTAATGGCATGGATACACAGCTTCCTAACAGAAAGACTGCAAGCTGTCGTTGTAGGAGGCTCGAGATCGAGCGAAGCTATGGTGAAGAGTGGAGTACCACAGGGAACGGTACTCGATCATGCAGCCCAATCATCTTCCTCATTCACATCGCCGACATAGATGTGGCAGTGAACCACGCCGTTGCATCGTCATTCGCGGATGACACCAGGATACTAACGACCATAACGGACAGGAGGGACAGCGAGAGGTTGCAAGAAGACCTCTCTTCAATATATGCCTGGGCCAACATGCATATGAAGAGAAGCGGAACCGATGATCACACTCTTTAGAGCCCCTGTAATACCAATTTTAAAATACTGCTGCCAGCACTGGACCCCGTTCACACTTGGCGCAGTGCGGCAACTGTCCATCGAACCTCCATGCACTTCCAGGATCAGAGGGATGGAAGAGCTGAACTACGGGGATAGGTTGAAGCGTCTGGGTCTGTACTCACTGCAGAGGAGACGGGAGAGGTATGTCATTCTGTACACATGGAAAATGATAACCTGAATTACGCCAAACTTCGAGAGCGAGACCTTCAGGATTGAGACATATCACAATGAGAGAAGGGGGAGACTGTGCAAGATCCCCCCCCCTACGTAACAGATCTACAGTCACATTTCAATCCCTGCGGGAAGGATCATTTTCCGTGGCAGGGCAGAAGCTGCTTAACGTCCTACCAAAGGATCTAAGAGAGGGGGAGTTCACCCTGGAGACCGTTGAGACAACTGGACGTGTTTCTGGGCACAATCCCAGATCGACCTCCCCTGCAACACTACCAGCGGCGAAAATGGAGAACGATCCACACGCGTGACTTTTCAACGTAGTGGAGAATGATCCACACTCGTTACTTTTAAACGTATTGGAGAAAAATCCACCCTCGTGACTTTTCAAAGTAGTGGAGAATGATCCACACTCGTTACTTCTAAACGTATTGGAGAAAAATCCACCCTCGTGACTTTTCAACGTAGTGGAGAATGATCCACACTTGTGACTTCTCAACATAGTTGAAAATGATCCACACTCGTGGCTTTTCAACCTACAAAAGAATGATCCACACTCATGACTCTTCAACGTACAAAAGAATGATCCACACTCATGACTCTTCAACGTACAAAAGAATGATCCACACTCATGACTCTTCAACGTTGTGGAGAATGATTCACAACAAAATGTCTCACTATTGAGTGGAAAACTACTAAACTGTTTATGCCAATCCTGCGTGAAGGAGTCTTATAAATGAAATTCTATCGTTAAATTATTAAATAAATATATGATATTATGAAAAGGCACTTATGTATCGTTAATTACATTTATTAAAGTTCCATTATCAATGCCACTGCATTAGATGACATGAATAAGCAATTATGTAATTATGTAGAAATGCACGATTATCAATAGCAATTAATTACTAGGTGGAACAACGAATCGACCCTTTTCCGAACTCACTCTTGATCTCGTCAACGGACCCAATTGCAAAACTTAACATTGGCACAACCGCACAGCCCATAAGTTTAAAGAACGATCGCTTAAAAGTTTAAAAGATTTAAATTTCGGTGATTGAATGCTTTATTTCTATAAACTGAAATTATTTCAATGTTATTCAAACTACCGTAAATTTTCCTTTATGAACTGATAAAACAATTAGTTATCATAAAATCATTTCCATAACTTTAGACATGAGAAATCTTAAGTAATTAATACAAGACCTTGAAATATTGCCTGTCTCCATGTTATGGACGGACATAAACATATTATATTTTCGATTCCATTGTCTTATGCATTATCTCTTATACCGACATCACCAACTTCACATCTCACCATGAACATAACCTTCACTTTTATGCTACACAATAGTTTTCCTTGCCAAGGCAAGGCAGTTGCACTATAAAAATATTTGCATTAATTTCGATCGAAGCGATCAAAAAAGAGAGTTAGTCGAACAAGCCTACTGATCTGTGAAACATTTGAAAACTTTCTGGCTGTTGTTACCAAAAACGAAACAAGCAATGTACTCTTTCACGTCGATCCTGTGTAAGAAATTACCACTTTCGAATGCATTGCTGCCTTCATTTGTTGCCCAGGTGACGAGGTAGCTCACCTTCAAATTAGCTCAGATTCGTTCCGGCAGCCGACTGAGCAACATCTCCAATCTTACCTGCGACCTGAGTACTGGACTACGCATCTTCAGCGTCCACAGGCTCCTAATCCTTGCTGAGACCTTTATTCTACTGTCTTATAATTTTGTGTGAATGTGGTTTCTAGCAGGATTTACTCAACTATTTATTACTCGTGTATTATCTAGGTAGGATTTATCTTAGGCTCACCATAATTTACGTTTTGGGATAACCTCCATTTGGGACGTTTAAGGTGGATAAATCAACTATGGTCATTTGCCTAGGGTCTAGTATAGGTAGATGGAGGTTTAGGGTTTCATTCCTCCTCTAACTTTTCCCGTGCATTTGAACCTCCTACTGTCCTGCCTGTCCTTTCTGGTGAGCCTTCCTCCAACTTTACACTCCTCTTTTGTTAGGGTTTCATTCCTTGATTAAGCCTAGCTGTTGTAACTACGGTTCAACACTGAATCCCGAATAGATTTAGGTGTGTGCCATTACTCTCATTCGAACATTATGATATATACTGCCTTAATCATTGCGTTTGTCACTATTTGTGTACCATATCTACTCGTGTTATATCTTGTTTAATTTCTTTAACAGTATAAACTTCTCCGTTCCTGTGACGCCAGCACCAACCCCGCCTTTACCTGGTTCTATTCATTCTGAAGACTCTAAATTCTGATGTCCAGTTGAACTAAATTGTGGAGCCTGGTCTTCCTACTTAACTTCTTCTCTGGATGAATACTTAATTACCATCAAAACTTCCGGCGCTTCCCGTGGATGAAGACCCAATTAAGAAGATCCAACCTTGAACCTCTCCTAATAAAATTTGATGGTTCTCTTATTATAAATCTTTGCTTAACCTTATTATGTAGCGAATTGAAAAATTCCTTACACCTGTGATTCAAGTTTCGGGTGTAATTTGCTGCTAAATATACTTAATTTTAATCAGGAATGCAAGTGATTATTTGATTAAAATCTTCCTCGAAAATGGATAAATCTGTTATACTTCATTTATTGGTTATATTTGCAGGAAAAAAATGAATGCTATGTCCGCAACTGCCCGGCGGCAGTAAGAAGCTCAGAGTGAATATCATTCTATGTGAATATTTCCTGTGAACATCATTCAGTGTAAGAACTGACAGGCAGGCCGGATCCTAATAAAGAACTCACTGTTACGTGACCCGTAACCGAACTACTGTACTTGCTTCCCTTATTTACCTTCATATTCAATCTCAGCTTCACACGTGAATATATTAGGGCCGAGTTGGCGCATTTATTGCAGGTGGTGCACGGGGTATTAACAGTTCTAACACAAGCCGATTCACGTAAGCATCATGAATAGTTGTCAACTTTAAACTTTGAATTTTCAAAACATAACTAAATTAATTGATGATCATTTCAAATCGCTGTACGAAAAACAGACATATCCTTCTCTAACTGTTCATCCATATTGAATGCAGCAAAAAAACAGTAGACGACAGAAATTTTCCGAGTCGCAAGAATAGAAATTTTAAATTTATATGAGAAAATGATATATTACATATACTTATTTTCATTACTGAAGTCCAGAAACTGCCATAGTCTGTAGTTATGGCGCTCAATAAATATTTATCTCTGCGCCCCGCCCAAAACTCGTCAAGGTCGCTTGTTCATGATGTCTTCTTCTGCCAGGTTCTCCTTGTTGTCAAGCAGGATAGCCATTGTAGGAACCAATTCCTTTAACTTGTGCGTTTTTTTTTCTGGTAAAAATGTAGGCGTGGCAGCGGCTGCATTGCGCTTTGAAGGTCAGTTGCTTTGTCTGCAACAAAATAGTTTTTTTGCCTCGGCTTTCCATTGTAGACAAGACACACCAGCTACACTCTAAGTCGTACTTCAAATCAGAGGCTATAGGCTATATACTGTCACTTAATTGCGTAGCCACCGACACCAAGGCTGACCACCTCTGCAAACAACTGACAAGCCTTGTACTGAAAATTTTTCCATTATGTTCCATAATTCTGAGCTGCAACGAGAGGAGGTAACAGCTTGTTCGTAAGATTATTTGTTATTCATTTATAGGTGCAGTGCACCAATATAGCGTAACGCATTTCGTAAATCTATCGGTGTGTTTGGTGCATCGTATTTTCCTAGAATTGATACTCTCACTGAATGGTCAGTTATTTCGATTGTTTAGTGTGACTGAATTATTAAACAGTTCTTGCAACAGGCATTTGCCAAGCGATCTTTTTACGCACTTCTCGTCAACGCTTCTACTAGTCAAAATAGAACCTTGATAACCAATTAGCTCAATTATGGCAAAAAGACTTTAGGTTATCCACGACCCCTTTCCTACAGCAAGGAAATGAAGCAAGCAATTGAGAACATTTGAATATAAATATTCACTTCGAAAAATCTCTCTCTATATGGCTTTCGGAAACATTTTCACAAACTAATAACATTACCTGGAATTACTTCTACCAATAATTTTGATGCTCTTTAATACACAATTTGAGACAACGTCGATGAAAGTAGTTTCCTTGAATTGTAGCGTAAATATTTTCGTATGCATGTGTAAATGATCAAGTTTGCATTTCGGGAAAAAATGCAATCTATCAATAATAATGGTTGAAATTATGGTCCAACCGATTTAGTCATTTTCCAGCACAGGAAACCAAATGCATTTGAAGCAGCATTAAAGTCTCCTAACCAAATAATTTGCTCACGTGAACCTCATAGCTATGATTATGCAACTCGTATGAAAATAAGAGTTGTGTAATTATTATAACAGAAACGCTGCCGTTCGTTTCAGCGAATAACTCTAATATTACGTGTATACATATCGGTTAAATTTCGAAAAATTTCAATACTTTATACATTCTTAGTATTTTAATATAAAGAAGAATGAGACAAATATAGATTGGAGCATCATAATGAATATCCTTATAATTCTACATTCATCAAAGCAAAATTAGAGAGCGATGACATCTCTTGAGAAGCCTTCACATATGCGTCTAATATTCGGTACCGCATCCGATCATAATCGAATCCAACATAACAAATTTTTTTTCCTCCGCGTTTCAAAGATTTTCGCGTTTTTTCCTCCATTATTTTTGACCCTAACAATGCCTAACCCTAACCTAAACCTGACCCTAACAGCTTGACCCTTACAAACTTGTAGTTGCAGTAACTCATACTTGAGGCTTTAAAAAGAACCACGCTACAAGACCATCACCGAGGTCGCTCTATATGAGCTGCAAGCCGTAGCGTATTGAGGAGGTTGTATACAATACTTCTATACTCGACTTGTTCGTGCCTGCGTAAAGCAACCGGTTTGAGGGAAATTTCATTCAAAAGTTATAAAATTTTTGTGAGCAGTAAGATTATTTTTTGATTATGTGAACAAGGCTCGGAAATTGTTTTCTGTGCCGACTATACAAGTGCCGACACGCATCAATCAATCTCAATAGAAAGTTTCAGTCTGCATATTGTTTTTGACTTCATATATGTAAACATATTTTCCTAGTAGAGTATTGTCCCCATCCAAGTCTACGTGGAGTTAAAAGTGCACATTTGTAACGGTCATTACCATTGAACCGGCGTGGTCGACTAGCATGAAACACTGGTGGCATGATTCACTCATACTCGAAAAAAAAAACCTTCTGGCACTGAAGGTTCTTGAGACGATGAACGTTCTCTTGCTGCAAATCTTCTCGGAGAAGGAAACTTTTGTCCCGCGGCCCCGCTGCGTATGCATAGCATTTAGTAATCGTAATCTGCCATTCACTTGGTGGCTGGCTGCAGTGGCGAGTGCGTCGTGATCTTTGCGCCGAGCTGCAACTCGCCATGTTCATCAGTAACAATTTAAATAATTCAAAATATTGTGCCATTGATATTTGAGTTCACACATTAATGAACAAATTTTGCTTATGATAAATCGGTGAGTAATTATGAATATAACTTCTTCCTTCGTCAGTGGCTCTAAGCATCTCGCTTGGCATGGAAATAGAAGTTATCGCCCGATAATTATGCCATGTGCGGCCCCCGGCGCTCTTGTGCAAAACTTATAACGGAATTATAAATATTACTGGCGTCTCAGTCCTCTAGTTAAACTTCATCATAATATGTATATGATAGGCCAAGTTTTTTTCGTGTTCCATATTGATGCTTTATGGTATACCTTCAATTATTGTCTAGATGCCTTTTTTCCTACTGGCGTATTTATGTGTGAATTTTCAGCTGGTAGAAAAATCATATTTCGAAATGTGTGCAAATTCGCTTTGAGCCGCGACCGACCAATGGAGGAGCGTGTAAATATTACCATTGTAATATTTACAGCGTGTAAATATTATCATCTGTCGCCACCAATGCTTGTCCACTGCTGAACGAATTTTAACCATTAATGCATCCATGCAAAATTGTTTATTTCATTGACTCATCGAATTCTCATGGTATTTGTGATACAAGTTCATAGCCTGCAACGCAAGTCTCTGTTATAAAGGAAGCGGGTGAGGAATAAGACACACTTGCCCAACATCTTCGGCCACCATTCAGGTGCATAAAACATATATAAGAATAACTAATAACTAAACGCTGGCTCTATTCGTGCATCATGTTCTTCGATGGCAGTGTGCTCAGCACTATGCAAACTCTCTTTTTTCTATAAAGATTGAACGATTATTTTCCGAGAAACTGCTATATAATCAAATACGATACTGAAGAAAGGAATCAATTATCACCATGGAAGTGAATACGAATAAACGTTTTAGAGAACTTTTGTTACAATTTTAATTTCCATTGTTCTACTTGAACTTAAAATTAGAATGGCTCAAATTTATCTGGTCAAAGCCCATGTGCGAGCAGCAGTCACGCAGAGCACATTACATGCCCTTGAACTCGTTCTGGACACTCGTGGCTTGTTCTGCTATTGTTACGTTGTTACGTTAGACGCGCGATAAATCTTGGATCTCATGAGCGTTACTAGCAGTATTTGCTGCCCCTTCAAAATACCGGAATTATTACTGACAATTGGACTGAAATTGAATTGGTTCTGCAGAAGTGATCATTGATTATTGCCCATTTACCTCATAAATGGGATCATTGCCCATTTATCTCATAAGTGCTTATACTACCATTTTTAGATTTTGATGAAGTGCTTTCATTTCTAGCATCATTACTATAAAGTCAGTTATATCCTTGATTGATGCGGTGTCAAAGTCGAACAGTAAGCAATCAATTAGTTCTCATTAATTTGTCATTTTATCTTCTCCTTATATTATTTCGCAAATCTTAGTCGATGTGTACTGCCGGCGCTGCCGCTGCCCCATCCAAATAGGGCATGTTTCACCACTCTCGGACCCTTCTGACTTACGAGCTTAGGATGTCGCCAGATCTCTGTAAAAGTTTCCAACCGCAGAGGTCATGGGCTGATGCAACGACCAGTGCAGCCAAGTCTTACTATACTTGCGCAACAAATGTGAAAAGAAAAAACATTTTACAAAACGATGACTTTTATCTTTTGCCGTATGGTTAAAATTATTTAATTAGGCTTGGATTTGACTAAGAAGCTACCGATAAATGCAATTTTTTTATACTTTTTAAGGATAACTTTTTTTCAAAATGATTATAGAGTTAGTAAATAGTATCGAGTATACTAGTGCGTATGATATTGATGTGAAAAGTTTTATATTGTTGCCTGTTTGGATAGATTTCATCATAAAATAAACATTTCGTAATTAAAAAGATGATGCATGTTTATGAGATTTTAGGTGTATGTGAGATACGTTCGGCACATTATTTAATATATAAATCATATCATAAGTTCAACGCAGTAATGTGATAATTTATGACAATTGGTGGATAAGTAGAGCAGATTATGTGTAGATGAGAAATTGTGTGTATTAGTTTGTTAATTTTAGTCAAGCTGAGGCCAGCATGCAGTGAGCGATGTTTGTGCGCACAGTTTTGACCTTAAAGGTTTAGGCTTAATTGCAGCACATGGGATGCTTGTCCCAGCGTGTCCGCGGGGACGCTGCCGTTCAGAACTCATGATAAGACTAAATGACTAAGACTAATTATTACTGATAAAAGCACATTCTATCCTCACTTCTGATAAATATGGTCGCAATAACTCCCAGAGACGTGCACCACAATGATATCATTGCTACCATGAAATTGCCTCAGGACGTCATTATAATAGCGAAGTTTCGCTACCGAGCGATGTCTGCTTATCCTGACATGCGGGGTTACTCTGTCAGGTAAACCTGCAGCAACAGGGAACCGTTAACCGTTATACTGGACCAGCTTGCTGATTAACCTGCCAACACAGGAAAAGTCAACGTTTCTGGCAGATTTCCTCGGTTTGGTAAAGAGCTATTCATTTTTCAAATCAGTATCAGCAAAAGTTACGTGTTGTTATGCACATGAAATGCGTGCTTCCTACACTCGCATAATGATGCGTGTTGTTATGAACGTAAACTGTGTGCTTCCTACGCGTAATGATGCATGCATGTGGACACATTGAATTAAAGTGTTTACAATTTTAAATATCGCGTCAGAGAGCGTCTAACTTTGTATGCTATTGCTAGCGTGCAAACCCGAGCTATGAATTAGGAAGTGTGCGGAAAAACCTTGACCCATAGAAAGTCCGGGGCTCAAGACAAGGGCGCGGAAGTGAATTGGACAGTCACCTCAGCTCTGTCTTCTCCACTTGTCATGCAATGTAATTTGCGGTTACTTCCGCTTGTCTCTGAAACATTTCAATGAACATTTGTCTTTCACAGACATGCGTCGTTCTCCTCCGATAGTGGATGATAATTATTGGGTATGAGATATCGCCTATGTTTGTGACTGTAGCCTCAAGCAGGAAATTTAAAATTATGGCGGCGTAAAACGATATTTTTTGTCAAGTCCCACGTACCAACGACAGGTGCGAAATAGCCTATGGGGAAATATTTGTCCATCACTGAACGTCACATCGAATTGTACGCGGGCAGCGACAAGCGTACGGCGACAAAAAATAGCTCTAATGAAGAGTTGCATGAAACCAGCAGAGCACCACCAGGACGTGGATTGAATGATAAGCATTCAGTTACAATTGGCCTGCGTTAAATAATAAAAATAAATAAATATCTAAATAATAAAAATAAATCCAAATTAAAATAATGCAAATCAATTTCATTTTGACTAGTATTAGCCGGCACAAACTAAGATCAGTTTTCAGAACGTGAAGCAAGATTCCAGGATTCTTCGCAAAGTGAACGATGGGCCGATCGACCAGGGGCTAATCCAATGTAGGGAATAAACACTGGATGCTTGGTGTGGACCATGAATGTTGGACCGTCCCTAAACGCTGTCTCATTGGGGCAAAATTGATTTATGAGTTGACGGGCGTTGCTGAGTCATTCTATAATTGAGTGATGAGTTGACGGGCGTTGCTGAGTCATTCTATTCCCGGCATCCTTGCTGGGACTGGTTAGTTTAATTAAATTGATTGACTTAATCATGGTAGCTTGTGCCCGATAGAAGGAATTGGTGGAAGCAGATTTTTTTTTGTCCCATGACACATTTCCTCATTTTTATGTATCATGTGCCATTTTTTCCAATTGCGGTCCTTGCTAACTTAAATGCAAGTGTTATCTCTATTGCTGGCAGCGAAAGATCGCTTAAACCTGAACCATAAGCCTATTTAAACAAGGTAAATTTTCGACTACCCTAAATACTAATGGCTTCCTCAAATCCGTTCAGTTGTTTTATTTTTAGTACAGATACGGCTCATGCAGGAACTATACGTTAACCTATGTAACTGATCCTACTTATGAACCGATTTATCTCTTAGCCGTAAAATATCTTTAGCGGAGCCGTCGACTGTAAAATTTGAACACCAATTCAGCCCGCAATAGAATCGTTCCTCGAGGCCACCTATCATCTTTGGATTGCTGTCCAAAACTAGCCTACCACACCATTATCTTTCAAGCATTACACATATCACAGGCTTTAAAATCAAAATTCGGCGGCGATAAGTGAAATCCGCCATAGGGTATTTAATGACTGAAATTACTTATTTATTTATATGGTAATTTTTTATTATTTCAAATGCTTATAAATTAATTACATTATAACAAATAAGATATGCATGGTTTCATGCAATTTTAAATATATTTTTGACAAAAAACCTGCCGATCGGCTGTCTCAGATGCCCGTGAAACAGCGAATATCTGCGAATGATTCTTTTCATTAACAGTTATTGAATCTCCGTGATGAAGTGCTGCCGCGTTAGGTGAGGTGCAGAGTAGCGAGGGATCACTGAACTGCTAAACTACACGATGATGACAGTTTCATACAAGTGCTTCTGTGCTATTAGATTACGTTACTAGTTCTAGCTGAAAAGAATCTGTGGTTAGGTCCCAAATCGCAAAATGAGATTTCAAAATGCATGAGTTCTTTCAGACTATTTGGTCGCGGACTGATAGGATGCAGAGGATAAATATTGACAGCTTCTAGGAGTGGAAAAAAATATACGCTGTTTAATTGGTGCAAATTATTTAAATCGTTGTCGGTTGATCATGGACCAAACTATTCTCGACTTCTTTGCTGGGGACTTGTTCAATGGAACAAAAATGTGCGGACGCTTCGGTTTCATGCAAAATTTGTTTCAAATATATCTGGGCAATAAAACAAATTATATGTACAGATAACTAAGAAAAATTGCATGAATTTGTTTTGTAAACATATATTTTGAGAGATGCGCCTGCCTAAGCTGGTTAGGGTACTAATTCCGGGACAAAGACTAGTCTCAAGGTTCTGCGAATTAATTACGTTGATAGACTGAAGCTGTTTCAACTGACGTAATTTCCACACAATTTCTAGACTACTAGCCATATTTCATGATCATGACCTATTTGTGTTGATGCAATGTTGTCATTCTATAATTGAGTGATGAGTTGACGGGCGTTGCTAAGTCATTCTATTCCCGGCATCCTTACTGGGGCTGGTTAGTTTAATTAAATTGATTATCTTAATCATTGTAACTTGCCCCCGATTCACGATAGATAGAATTAGTGGAAGCAAAATTTTTTGTCTCATGACCCGTTTTCTCCAATTGCGGTCCTTTTTACAACACTTCTCTTTAACTTCACTTCTTGATGTTTATTTGTCTGTCTGTCTGTCTGTATGCTACAAATCTTATAATCGAAATTTAACACACTTCTACTTATTCTATCGATCTGAAATTTTGCATACTTGCGTAAAGTTGGAGACAATGCATGAATCAAATGTCAAAATAAATTATTTTAAGAATTAAATAAAAAAAATTTTCACTACTAAAAAAATGGAAAAAATAACTTTGTCAGCTACAAATCTTATAATTGATATTTGACACACTTTTACCTGTCCAATTGATCTGAAATTTGGCACACTTGTGTAAAGTTGGAGACAACGCATGAATCAATTGGCAGAATAAATAATTTTAAGAATTAAAAAAAAATTTTTAATATTAAAAAAAAGTACAAATAATTTTGTCAGCTACAAATCTTATTATCGATATCTGACACACTTCTACCTGTCCAATCGTTCTGAAATTTTGCACAGTTGCGTTAAGTTGGAGACAATGCATGAATAATTGACAGAATAAATATTTTTATAAGTTAAAAAATTTTTTCTTCATTATTAAAAAAATTGTAAAATAATTTCGTCTGCTACCAATATTATAATCCATATATGACACAATTTGACCTGTCCAATCGATCTGAAATTTTGCACAATCGCATGAAGTCAGAGACAATGCATGAATCAGTTGACAGAATACTAAATAATTTTGATAATTTACAATATTTTGATATCTTAAAAAATTGTGAAATTTTTTTTTCAATATTTGAAAATAAAATTAGAAATTCATTGTACATGTGTAACATCCAAGACACTGGATTGTTCAGAAGTGTTGTCTTTGAAAAGTAATTTTTAAACGCATATTATTAACTCAAATGCAGGTCTTACCTCTATTGAGTGAAAGATCGCTTAAGCCTCAACGATCGCTTAAGCCTCAGCCATAAGCCTATTTTAAACAGGACCAATTTTCGACTACCCTAACTACCAATGGCTTATCGAACCTGTTCAATGGTTGTATTTTTAGTGAAGATACGGCTCATGCAGGAACTATCCGTTAACCTATGCGGCTGATCCTACATGTGAACCTATTTATCTCTTAACCGTAAAATTTCGTAAGCGAAGCCCTGGACCATGAAATTTGAACACCACTCAGCCCGATATAGAATCGTTCCGATTCTATCCACCAATCATCTTTGGATTGCTGCCGAAAACTAGCCTACGACACCGTTATCTTTCAAACATTGCACCATCAATGAAGGGAGCAAATTGCCCATTGTTCAATGAATGTCCACCACTGAACGTTAAAGTCATCACTTCAAATTCTTGCCCAGCGTTGAGCGCTCGAATTGTACCCAGCTTTCAGTAGACCGCGACCCACGATCATGGCTCTCCTGAATAGTAGCAGTAAACCTGCCTAGCATCATCAGGCCGCGTATCGAAGGCGCATTCCTTATTAAGTGGTCTGCATGCTCATCCTTAAAATACAGTAGTCCCCCACCTATCACAGTTGTTACGTTCAAAATTCGGCCGCGATTGATTAAATCTGCCATAGGGAATTAATCGACTGATACTACCTATTTATTTATATGGTAAATTTTTATTATTTTAAATGTTTATAAATTAATTAAATTATTACTTATAAGACATTCATGGTTTCATGTAATTTTAAATATATTTTTTAAAAACCTGCCGATCGGCTGCCTCAGATGCCCATGAAACAGCGAAGATACGCGAATGATTCTTTTCAGTTACAGTTATTGAATCTCCGCGATGGAGTGCAGCCGCGGTAGGTGTGGCTCAGAGTAACGAGGGATTACTGTGAACTGCCAAACTGCGTGATATTGA
This sequence comes from Hyalella azteca, assembly GCF_000764305.2. Classification (NCBI taxonomy): domain Eukaryota; kingdom Metazoa; phylum Arthropoda; class Malacostraca; order Amphipoda; family Hyalellidae; genus Hyalella; species Hyalella azteca. Next base: position 409,370 of record NW_025942889.1, on the reverse strand, counting down.
CACTTTCATACATGAGCTACTGCGTTATTAGATTACGTTACTAGTATTAGCTGAAAAAATCTGTGGTTAGGTTCCAAATCGCAAAATGAGATTCCAAAATGAATGCGTTCTTTTAGACTATTTGGTCGAGGGCTGATTCGATACAGTTGATGAACATTGGCAGCTTCTCGCAGTGGAGAACAAATACTGGACAGTTCCTACGTGCTCTGTCTAATTGGTGCAAAAATTTTTTAATCGTTGTCGGTTGATTAAGGACCAAACTATTCTGCCGATTATGTTGGGCCTGGTACTTGTCTTTTGGACTTTGCTGACTACTGGTCTTTTGATCAGATCTAATCAAGCTAGGAGGCTCGTCTACTCTGCACAGTGTACACAAATTCCCGCATAACACTGTCCACTCCGCTCTTAATTAAACGTGTAGACGCTGGGATATAAACATCTTTTTTGAGATATACGTCTGCATAAGTTGGTTAGGATACTAATTCCGGGACAGACTAGTTTCAAGGTTCTGCTAATTAATTACATTGATAGACTAAAGATGATTCATAAACTGACGCAATTTCCACACAATTTCTAGACTATATGTCATATTTCATGATCATGACCTATTTGTGTTGATGCAATGTATTCATTTTTCAGGTAACTAATTGCAGACAGAATTTCCCTTTTTGTCTGCGACAAAAACTGTATTGATGCAACGTTGTGTGGTGCTTGGCTACAGCGCTAGTTATGTGACAATTTTTTCATTTATTTAAATTTTTTGATCAAAATTCTATCGTCGTGCAATCTGTACGCACTGTATATCGTTAAACAAATCTTCAGTACCGTGATACCCTATCCCTGAACACAATGAGGGGGACAGACCAAGTTTCAGTTCCTATCACGAGACCAGCGTTGACAGTGTCGGATAAGCGGGAGTTAGGCGGCTACCAGACCCCACCCGATGACGGTGAGTTGCAATACTCAAAGCGAGTCGGAATTACTTAGTGTAAGGTTTGATTGATTAGCGCAAGGCTTAATGAAGATAGGTTCCCCCGCTTGACGAAAGTTTTAGTCAATAAAGATTAAGTTGAATTACCGGTGGTTTCGTTTGATTCCCAACCAAATTCACGATATCCATTTGTAAATTCACGCTAATAATTTATTGTTGCAAATCTGGGAACTATTTTAGATTAATATATGGACAGCTAAAAGATACGGTAGATCGCTAAAAGGGGTCATGTAGTTTCTTGAAATTTTATTTGTTGGCATTTAATTTGAGCAGAAGTTGATCTATTAATTTTAGATATACATCAATGGATCGCATAACTGTAAAACCAATACCTTCATACTTTCGGATAATTTGAAACATCTGCACCAGAGAGAATTAAGTAAACAAGCCTTGTTCGTTGGACTGTTCTACAGGTGTTGTGGTTCGTTGCCGTCGTTACGTGAGGAAGCAGTTGACATGCTCGCCCTCTGATGTCAGGGACGTCGTGAGCAAGAGGATCCCGATTCTGGGCTTGCTCCCGAACTATGATTTCAGGAGCTTACTCATTGGAGACGCCATCGCCGGTCTCACTGTTGCCATCTTGCAGATACCGCTGGGTGAGAAATTCGGAGAGTATTTGGGAAATTTTTGCTAGTTCTGGCGATTTTTGGGTCCAATTCAAGTCGAATTGACTTGAATTGACAATTCAAGTCAAATCCAATTCAAGTCGATAAAATTCTTGAACGAAAGGCATGCCTATAACAAATATTTGTGAGCGTTGACAGAAAGTAGTGATGCAATAATTATACGCTCATAATAGAACAGATAATTTTTTGTGGATGATTAATTCCAGAGTTTCGCTGTAAATAACTACGGAGTTCCCTCTTTGTTCTAATTCTTCTCAACTCGAACACCACCCAAAATTCTACACATGAGAATAAAATGTCTTATCAGCCCATCGTGAAAACATCCTATCATAACCTCAGAATTGTATAACATTTTCAGTGAACCATGAGATACCACGATGTTTAAAGCTGCGTAGATGGAAAGGTCGTGGAAACCAAAGAAGAAAACTTAGCGGAAATCATTAGTTTTTGCCCTATAACGAAAAATTAAAACTTTGAATTACAGTTTAGATGTTCTGATATTGTTCAATTGTTAACTATTCGATGCTCAAATCAGCGTGCAGAAAGCTTGATCTATATTCGTGTTCAAAAACAAGGTATGGGCTTTGCTCTGCTCGCGAACATCCCGGCCATCTGCGGTATCTATATGGCGTTCTTCCCCGTGCTGGTGTACGCCGTGCTGGCCTCCTCGCAGCACAACTCCATGGGTGAGGAAAATGCTTACCTTCCACAGTGGCCGTATTAAGTTCATGCTTTGAAATCATTCAAATCCCTGTAAATTTAAGCGTTGAAGCTCTCATTTCCTGGTAAATAACTTGGGACTCTGAAATTTCTTCCGCTTGAAAAGGTAGATTATTTATTTATATTTATCTATGCAATTGCGTAACATCTTAATCATCGTTAACTCACATTAAATGGATATTCCACTTATTTTCTACAATAGGGAACTCCCAAATATTTCATCTTCAGGAGCGTTTGCTGTCATTACGCTGATGACCGGCAAGGTGGTGAACGAGTACGCGACCTTCCCGGAAGGGTCGCCAGGGGCTCCTGGAAATGCAACTGCTTTCCTAGCATCTGTGAACGCAACGGCCTCGGCTGCGGCAGACATGCCAGTCACTTACACGCCTGTCGAGGTCGCCACCATCGTCTGTTTCATGGTCGGAGTTTGGAGCGTAAGTTATGATGCTTCAACTAGTAACCTGAGTTGCTGCCAACGTAATAATGCTCTTGATTCTTAGTTCTCATGTTTATACGGGGTTTTCATAGAAATGTTTTAAAGTTTTTTAACAAGAATAAACATGTAGTAAAGGCTTGGCGTCAATAAATAAATAATAATTTGTGCATTTTCTTTGAACTGCGTCCTCAAATTGAAATGCAGAAAACCAATTCCCTATTGTCAATGATTCCCGTAATATCCTCACAATTTCAAAATTTAAGCACGAGTTCTGGTCTCGCTTAGGTTGTGCTGGGAATGCTGAGCTTGGGCTCGGTGACTGTGTTCTTCAACGACATGTTGGTGTCAGGCTTCAGTACGGGAGCTGCAGTGCACGTCATGGTCTCCCAACTCAAAGATATATTCGGCATCAAAGTCACACCTTTCTCTGGACCTTTCAAGATTATTTATGTAAGAATGTGCTAGAAAGTGAATGATGCTAGTGTATAGTTATTTAATTATTACTACTGTGCCTGACATCAAAGCCTCGACGCTGTATTTTAGTTTCCAATTGTACTGAAAATCAATTTAAAAATTATTCGGCACTAATAATAATCGGCAGCGACTTTCCAGCAAGAAAACTAAGTTAAACAGTTTCAATTAATAAATGCATGGACAAAATTTACTACTTTTCATAATTGAATTTTATAATGTATGTTATTCGCTTTCTAGACTTTGAGCGATGTCATCAGTAAGCTGCCATCAGCGAACGTTGCAACTATCGTCATATCTGCCGTGTCGATGTTCATTCTTTCGGTCAACAACGAGCAGCTGAAGGTTGGTTGGTTCATTATCAAAGGCTTGCAATTGATAAAATTATGACAATAATTCTTCATTTTCCATGCCGCTTAATTTACTCTATTACAAATGCTTCTGTTAATGTGCTTCTTGACATTTCTATACGTACATTCGAAAACCACGCCAAACAATGTTGATGTGCCAGGACATTCAGCGACCAGCTAATTCTGAACTTTTATTTAAATTCCATCCCTGGTGAATCTATCGTTGCAGTACTGCGGTGAGCATTCTGTAGTTGAGATAGAGAGTATTTCTCTCTTACATAATCCATCTTAGAAAATATGAGATATTGTCTATTGTTTTCCCCTTCAGCCGCGTCTTGCTAAAGTCACCAAAATCCCAATGCCAATCGAGCTGATCGTCGTCATCATTGGCACTGCAGTGTCTTACTCCATCAATGTCCATGAAACTTACAGTGTGAACATCGTCGGGGAAATTCCTACTGGGTACGTGCGAGTATTTTTTTCCGATGTGCATGCACTTTGCTCATAGATGACAAGCCCTGCTGAAATTGTGCAACAATTTAGGCAACTAAGTACAAACTTCCATTTACACTACCCATTTAACAAATTCGAAATGTGAAGATCAGTATTGAAATTATAGTAATATCATTTTCTTGCCCACAGAAAATTCTATGTTTATGATAGTAACAATAAAGACTGATTTGGATAATTATTTAACAAGTCTCCCGTCAAGTTCAGCTTGACATTTTTCAACCTCTTTCGACTCACATGTGACCCACCTCTGATAATCAATCATTGGCGACTTCCCATATTCCTTCCTAATCACTCGCTTATTAATCTTAATGATCAGTTACTTACTAATCATTGGACATTTGATCATTCGATAATTCCACAATAACAATTTCAAGCTAATAAATTCAATTTTTGAAGGTTGCCAATGCCCGCCATGCCGCCGTTTTCTCTGGCCGCGGCCGTGGCGGTTGACAGCCTCGTGATCGCCATCATTGCGTACGCAGGATCCTTCTCCCTCGCCAAGATATTTGCCACAAAACACGACTATGAAGTTGACGCTAACCAGGAACTGTATGCCATGGTGTGAACTTATTTTAAATATCACAATAAACGGCAGTGTATAATATCCTAACAGCGAATGGCCAGTTGATTAATGAATTATTCTGATAACACAACTAATTTAGGATATAATTGTTGTTGAATACATTTACGTAATAAAAATACGTTTTATTGTAAAGTTATTGTAAATATAGCTTCCTACCCAACCCGAAATGCATGCTAATGTTCTCCTTTATGTTAGAAAGGAAAATGTTCATTTTCCTTTCTATCTCCATATTCCTCCCTAATCACTCGCTTATTAATCTAATGATCAGCTACTTACAAGTCATTGGACATTTGATCATTCGATAATAACAATTCCAAGCTAAAAATTCAATTTTTAAAACGATCGCTGGTTATCTGAAATATATTTCCAGTCTTCGATCCGAAAAATATTCTTACCTTTTTCAACATGACAGCGAAAAATTAAATCGGCATTGTTTCAGCGTTTGAAGCTCAAAATGACCCACTCTCTTAGCTCAACACACTCCTAGTTTATAATATCTATTCCAGGGTATTGGCAACGTGATCAGTTCATTCTTCTCGTGCGCTCCCATGGCGGCGGCCATAGCAAGAGTCCTCATCCAAGACGCCGCTGGAGGCATGACGCAGGTCGCTGGGCTTGTGTCCGCCTTCGTCATCCTGTGGGTGCTGCTCTTCGTGGGGCCCATCTTTGAAGTTTTGCCCAAGGTGTGTCAGGAAACGCGCAATTCAGGGATGACAAACTGTGCAATTTGATTTTATACGTACAAGTCAATTCATTTAATGCATTCAATTTGAAGTTGACAACCTATTCAAGCTGTAATTAATATCTGGTGATAACCCAATTTCTCCAAAAAATAAAAGATTAGGATTTACTACTTTGAATGTTCTTAATTGAAATGATTCTTATAGGTACTTCTCTTTACAGGCTTGCTTGGCCAGCATCATTGTAGTGGCTCTGAAGGAAATGATAATGAAGGTTAGAAATTGGTTCAAAATTATATCTTGTCTTTCGGTACCTACATGAATAAATATGACATATTACAGGTTCATGATAAATCTGTGTTGTTATTATTACTTCCAGCATAAAAGGGAAATTTGAAATTGTATTCATGTCATCGTTTTGTATCTCGCATTTTATTTACATTCACAAATTATTTTTGTGCTTCGCAGGTCTTCGACATGATTGCGATGTGGAAGGTCTCCAAGGTAGACTCTATGCTTTGGACCGTGACGGCTTTGGCTGTCATTCTCATTGACGTTGACTTGGGCCTTCTTATCGGTGTCTTGGTGGCGATCTCTGTTCTCGTTGTTAGAGGCCAGCACCCGAAGATAACCAAACTTGGCCAACTTCCCGGCACTGATATCTACGCGGACATCGGCCAGTACAAAAAAGTAAGCTAAGTTTGTTTTTCGGACATTCAATGAAATATTATAACATAATGTTAAAATAGCTGCAAATGCACGAAGTCGTATCACATCGCAGGAGCGTTTAGTTAAATATGACTATTTGTTAGCTCTCCACTGTCGAATTTATTAAATAAAAAGCCTGCTTGGTTTCAAGCCTGTTAAAAATTGCGAATTGCTTACTTCATGTCTTCGTCCGAATTATTTTGCACTTCCAATAATTTTATTAGGTTAGAAATGATTTTCGGACGTAAATTCAAACAATTTTCTGTGAAATTTGATTATGGCACCTAAATTACACGAGTCTAAATGAAACGCAGCTTACAAATGAAAATGTACTTAGACAGCTAGAACACATCCTAACCGGAAAAATGTAACCGGAGACTACATCGACTTCAGTGCAGATTCATTTATTCATTTTGATTACTTCGAGTGAATCCATGCGCATTGCCGCTATAGGGGGGTGGAAAATTTGGGGAAAACAAGAGGTGGCACAGTGGCCAGAAAGAGGAAGGAGGAAATTATTGCGAAGTACAGAAGTAAAACTGGAAAATGGGGTGGGGGCTTAATTATTTTAAGGCAGGTGCTTAAGGTAAGGTTACAGTCGGGGGATAGTCAGAAGGGGGCCCGGTAGTCTGGGCTTTGAAGAGTTTGTATGGAGAATGATGGGTGGCGAGGATAGTTATATAGTCTACATTTTTAAAACGTCTGACTCCATGTAATGATAATTATAAATGGCGTATTCTAACTATTTTGCAGACGACTTTGTACTTTTCCAGTGATTTTATTGATGACAATAATTATGAATAATGACCAATAACGGTAGAACGCTACAGACTTGAGAGGGAGGTTGTGATTTCGGGAGTTGGGCCATAGTAGACAATCACTCATTGTGCGTTCCGTCAGTGAGTAAGCTTTGCCTGGAGTAAGTGCTCGTAGGACCCGTTATGGAAACAAATGTACAGGTACTGATAGTCAGTCTTGTAGGTTGCGATTGTGCATTGGGATTTGTGGTTAGCTGTTGGTTTTGAACTTTTCACATTTTGAATTTGTCGGTTTTTGCTACGAAAAATGAGGTATAACTATAAGCGACGAAGAGGGATGTAGGGTGCGCTATTGTTGGGTGTTGAGTAGTTTGTGTAAATTTGTACAGTAAGTTGCTGTTCTTGCTACTATTTGAGAGCATTAACCGTTTGAGGTCATATATTTATCGTAAAAATGTTAGTTTGTTTGAGGGTGGTGTGTTTTTTCTTTGACTGTCTGAAAATGCTATGCATGTGGAATTTGAGACCTGTGTGATTCTTATTTTAATGAGCGCTGTTCTGTCTGTAATGTAGTCTTCGTAATGGATAAGTAAAGTATTTTGAAGTCGGATAATCTTGTGTCTTGAGTCTTGTACGTACCATGCTTATTTATTACAGTTTATTAAGAGCACCACGGAGGAAGATATATACCAGTTGGACGGGTAGTGTTTCGTGCAATGTTGCTATTCTGCATGTATTTCATCTGGATTTCTTGAAACCATGTATTATTCTGTTGTGCATATTGTGGTATGTTTGTATTTTCATTATTTGCTACTTTTTCTAACAGCTTCTCATGGATGTTAGTAGTTAGTAAGTTCTATGGATATGTACTTGATGTTATAAGGAGTAGAACTCGTTGGCCACGCTTGTTAACTAGGCAGGTGATATGGATGAGAGTGGTCGAGGACGTAGACGACGCGTTTGTCCCATTTACCGTCAGGAACGAGTCCATGCGATTAGGTAGGTGGGCGTCTTATGCATGAAGGGCGTTATAGTGAGGAGAGAGGGGTGCAAAATGCACGGGTATTCAGGTGTAGTTGTCACATACCAAAGTTAAGACAGCTAGATTAATTCATCTGCATCATAGTGGCTCGTACTTAATCAGGCAATGTAAAATAATAACCGCGTAGAAGAGTGGCCATAAAAAAGCGTGAGCAGTATTGTATTTGCTATTGGGCCCATATCATATCCTCTACTATCTTCATGTTTTCCTCCAGCAATGCGTTCATACTTATTCACAATAACATATCGCTAATCATAATTAATTTCCTCCCACTTTTTTTCATGTCCTTAACCCGTTTATCCCTTGAAGTGGCACGGAGTCGCCTTGCGTCCATGGTAGCCGATAACTCCGCCACTTGCATAATTGTTGATCCAATTCTCGATGTCGTTCGTCGCTGGCGTGAGGGCGCAGCAGTGAACAATAAATTTAACTCTTTAATAAGCCATGGAGTCAACGCTCACCCTCAGCATGCAATAACTTTACTCAGCCTCAGAGATAGAAACCGCAGTCTATGCTTGAACACCGTTATCCGCTCCAGTGAAAGACTGCTTAACGAAAATAGCGCCACATTCCTTCATCCAAAACTTCAGCATGCTCGCTCACAAGCAGCCAGTTCTGCATTCGGCCTCACCTACCATGGCTTAACCTCTTTTGGCCCTAGCTATCCACGCTGCCCTGACTCCCAACCTTCTTGCAGCCAATGACTGTCTCTACCTTCTTCTCTAACGTCCAGCAGCCACTGAGGTTAGGGTCCGCTCAGGTTCGTTTGGGTGGAGAAATGTTGCAACGTGTGTAGGTTAGGACAAAAGAGGTTAGGCGAGAATAGGTTTGGCCAGATTCAGTATGACCACGTTTAACTTGGACATGCTTAAACGGTGGCTGTGGAAATACGGCGGTATGGCTGTTAGAACTAGACTTCATAGGCTGCTATTTCCTCTAGCGTTCTCACCCACTGAAAGGAATGTGATTAAAATGTGAATTTGGGCGAAGCTGGCCTCTGGCATGCGCTGTGCTGACGCCGACTGGCGTCGTTTTAGAAACAAAAATTTTCCTACCTGTTCTTGTCTCCGTATGGTGTTCCTTGGTGCTGCGCTGCCGGGTACTGCTCGGCTGCGAACGGTAGACTGTTAAGTAAGGCCTTTTAGATCAAGATCGATTAGACATCTTGAACTTAAATTGACGTCCAAGTTGCAGGTCTTGCAACTTGGATGCCGTGCAAGATTGATGCATATGCTGTATTTGTTACTCATAAATTAATGCTATCAATTCCATAATTTCTTTAATTTTTGTTGTTTACTAATTCTTACGGCCGGGCACCGGCTTGGCCATATACCTGAACATATCTCAGTTTATTCAGCCGTCGGATCTTTTTTCAGGTCGTTTTACAGCAAATGAGCTCTCAGCATCGCGACTAGCTGTTGCTGATGGTCTTATCACCTCTCACGGCCGACATAAATTCCTGATTGTCCAAGCCATAGATGGGTTTCTATATCCAGCATCAGTCTACGTACGATTTGCGGCGCTCTTCTCAATCTCAGATATGACCGACTCCGTCGGTTTAATCCCCGTTAAAAGCAATGCAGTTTTCTTAAGTTACCTTGTCCTTGGTCTTTCGCTCGTGTAAATAAGCCCAATTTAAAGAAAATCTTAAGTCATTGCCCTTCACAAATTACTGCTGCTGAATCTTCAGTCTACCCTCGCTCCCGCAATCAGCCCGCTCCATGCCCACAAATTTTGAACAATTGAGAAGACGAATTCGGCAGCTGTACGGAAAGGCTGTAATTTTCTTGCGCTATCGCAGGCTTTGTAATAAGTGTACTATTATATTCGTCGAATTAATTTAGTCACATTTGTTACAGGCAACGGAAGTGGATGGGATGGTCATTTTGAGCGTTGAGGGTCCACTACATTTCGCTAATCGCGACAACTTTAAGGCGAAGCTTTTCAAAGGCTCTGGCATCAACCCCGTAGCTTTGAAGAAAGAGAGAATGGCCGAGGCTAAGAAGAATCCTGATTATTCTGATGACATTTTAAAACAAGTAAGTACCTGTCAATTCGATAAGTAGAACAAGGAATTTTGGTAACGTTTTTATAGTTCATTCAAGATACTAATATGAACGCTCCTTTATCGCTCATGTGGCGAGAGTGGGCTCGGCATTAAATTCAAATTTACGGAACGGGCCTCGGCAAATTTTTTTAACTCTTGCATGATGCAGAAGCTCATTATTTACTAAGAAAAATCGCAGAAAGCACTATCTCTCACTCTTTGTACTACATTTGTTTTGATAAACATTTCTTTCCTATCACTCCAAGTGGAACATTATCATGGGAGAAATACACGATTTTCTGGCTATTTGTGTGATTTATTTTAGAAAATTCCTGTAGAATGAAATATTTTGTGCAGGTTAGATTTTATTTTGGGTGATGAAAGTATCACTTCTTCCAAAACGTGAAAAAAGAGTTTCAGTAGGACAGAAAGTGGTATATACACAAGCACAGTTTTCATTAACTACATTAATAGGTTAACGATCATTTACCCCGATAAGCACCTGGCCATTTACCCCCATCAAAACCTGATCATTTTACCCCGATTGGCCGAGCACTTCCAATATTTTGAAACCGCTGTCGTTACCAAAAACCTGGGGGTTGGTTTTACTGAAAAGTTAACCCAGAGCTCGAGTGTCACGATGGAAGATACTTCTTTGGAATATATAATTGATTTAAAATTTTGGAAATACTTTCCAGAACCTGGATGCTCATTTCTATTAATCAACACAAAGCTATAAGGTACTTTATACGTTTCATTACACAGTTCATGAAACTTTGCAAAGGACACATCACAAGCAATGTAATTTCTGTGAGTATTCTTCATATCGATGAAAGGTAACTCGAAAGGAATTAATAGATTTGAATTGGTTCTAATGGTTTGCCTTGTGAATATGTGATAGTTTTGGCATAAGTAAATTCAACTACAGCTACTATGTCTTCTGCAGGTGTCAAAACTATCAGCAGGATTCTAATTCTTTTCCGTGGCAATATCATCAAAAATGAACAAATTTTTCTTGTGAGGATCTATGTCACTTGGGTCAGGGACAGAAGCAGTATTCTCAAAGTTTTCGATTGCACATTTTCAGCCGTTATTGCTCATAAATTTGAGGCTCATAATCATGACTTTCAACTTTTTAATCGATTCATCAATTTCAATAGTTTCGTTCCCTTGTAGGCTTTTCATTTTCTAAGTAATTTAATTCTAAATGATATTTAATTTTTTATCTTAGGTGCAATTGTACTGTTTTTTCTTCACCCCTTAGCCTAGTGTTCAAAATATTTATATTTCATCTATTACCCAAATTTGGATATTATAAATTGAAGGCTGATCTACGGTTAGATAAATTTATTGACAAGGATTCTCCACAATTTTATATCCGGGTGAACGTTAGGAAAAATATATGTAAGATATTGTGTAAATCAGCATTGAGATATGAATCCATTGATTACACTTCAGCGAACAAGTATTGTAATAACAGACATTATATTTAATATATTTGCACTGCCATGTTCCCCAACATCTTCCGACATCCCATCTACAAATCCCAACAGAGTATGTAAACTGTTGGATTTGTTGAAATCAATTTTTATCTCAATATCATGAATACATTTCAGAGTATTGGTCGTTTATATGCTAAAAAAATTAAAAATGCTTCGTATAGGGGTATACGAATAATTTTGTTTAAAAATGCTTTTGTGCAGGGATATAATGAATCTAAAATCACAGATTCATTTTTTAAAGGCTATGGCAGTATTGATGAATATCTGAAAACTTGCCAAAAAGACGTCAACAAAAATGTGCAATTGAATACTTTGAAAATATTGCTTCTGCATGTCCCTGACTTAAGTGACATATATCATCAGAAGAAAAAAAATTTCATTTTTGATGATATTGCTACGGAAAAGAATCAGAATCCTGTTGATTGTTTTGGCACCTGTGGAAACCATATAAATGTAGTTAAAGTTACTTATGCCAAAACTATCACATATTACCAAGACAAACTATTAGAACCAATTCAAATCTATTAATTCTATTTGAGTTACCTTTCATCGATATGAAGAGTGTCCACAGTGATTACATTGCTTACGATATGCCCTTTCAAGAACTGTGTAATGAAACGTATAAAGTACCTTATTGCTTTTTGGTAATTAAGAAAGATGAGCATCCCGGTTCTGGAAAGTATTTTAAAAATTTAAATCAATTATATTATATATCCCAAGGAAGCATCTTCCATCGTGGCACTCGCTCTAGATTAAGTTCTTGGTTTTTAGTAACAAATAGTTTCCAAACTTAACTAAAGCCGGTGGTTAAATAATATTGGGCGCACTCGGTCAATCTGGGCTAAATGATCAGGTTTTGATCGGAGGTAAATAATTAGGGTTTTGATCGGTGTAAATGGTCGGTAACTTGTGATCGATGCCGTTTATACAAACAATACCCATAGCCCCAATTTCTATACTACCAGTTTCAACTCTCAATTTTTAGTTTGCTATAGCATATGTAAGGAATGTTTGATGAATGAAGGTTGTGCTCAATTAATGTCCGTTTGTTCGCCTTATGCGCTGATAGGATGCAGGCGGTATTTTGAGAGAGCTTTTAAGAGACCGATTACATTTCCCTTCCCACGTAGAATGACACGGCCCTCGTCTCTCCCCTCATGAAGCAGATCAAGTACCTCGTCTTGGACTGCCAGGGCGTGGACGCCTGCGACGCCCCAGCTGCTAAGTACCTCGCCAGGATGCACGGCGTCTATGGTGCCGTGGGAATAACTCTGTGCTTGGCTTCCGTTTCGGGTCAGTACCAACGATAACTTCTACTGTCTAAATTGACACCACATTACAAGTTTGGACTATTGCTCTTAAGCATAATTATGACACATCGGCACAACATTATTTCTACAAACAATGGGTTTAGGGAATGTTTTTCTCAAATTCTTTCATGAAAGCACGGTAAATGGTCATAACTCGTGTTAATATTTCGTACGTTGTTCTCATATTCGTTTATATGACTGCAAAACTAAATTTCACATTAGATATTCCTTCCCACTACAGTAACAGTAATCATAACCACACAGCATAAACCTTAAAAATAATAAATCTGTTTCTAATTTCAAGCAAAGTCATCCTTTTTAGCAACTGTTATGAGATTTTCATGTGAGATGTGCGTATGTCACGGTGGCTAAAAGATGTGTTATCCACATTTCGAAATACAAATTCGAATTTGTAATTCGCATTCTGGATTTATTTGTCAGAGATTGCGAAGAAAAGCACAGCTGCAATGGTCGTGTCTTCCACAGATGATGTGATGCGGTCGCTGGAGGTGACGGGAGTGCTGGCCACCATCACCGCCGGCCGTCTCTTCCACTCTGTGCACGACGCCGTCACGTTACTCGGTGTTGATATCGCATCGGGATCAGAAATCGACGCAGTTTCAAAGTTCTAAGGAATAACGTCAAACATTTCGTTTTCAAGTGTTTCTAGCTTGGCGGTTGAAATTGCATTTTTTTTGCTTTCCCTTTCCTTCAAATCAATCCTTGCTTCTGACTTTTTTTTGTTCCTATTCTTGCATTGTTCTCTTTTTCTTGTGTTGGTTTGTCTTTTTTCTGGTGGTTTTCTTTGATATTGGCCATTTATTCTTTCTAGTTTCTTCTTGAAGTTTTTTTGTTTATCTGTTCTTGTGTGTTTTTTTGTGTGTTTGTGTTTGTCTTTTTAGTAATTTTGTAGATAGTAGGAAAATAAATAAATGGAACTCTAACCAAACAAAAAAATGAGGTCAAATGGGCTGTAAAACTTAGCTGACTTTTTTATGTTTCTATTCATGCGTTATTCACAACTTCGGGCCCTCGACTGACATTTTGATGAAGCTCTCAATGCTGGCCATTCATTCGATTCACACGATACTTGAACACGAACGTCATTAATATGTTTTTATTTGACCGCTTAACATTCAGAAATATTCTAAGGTAACTATTGACTCTAATTTATTTGTTTGTAATTCATGTATTTAAACGCCACTATGTGTATGATTTTACTACAAGCATTCTGTGAGAAATAATTTTTAAGGTATTGTTGACGAATTTTAGTTTTAAACATTGGTGTCTAAGCCGTACAAAAGTTCTGTAGACTCCCGCATTTAACGCTCGTCTTGATCTTGACTTGGCTGCAGAGACAAGTCATTGGCTGCCATATAACATTTATGCAAAGTTTCGTGTAGTATATAATCTTAAATAATTATTGCTCGGGTTGTTATTACCTGAATGGTATGAATGATACGCCTCACATGACAAGAGATAAACTCGTATGAATTTAATCTCGAAGCCGGTAATAAAACAATCTACTTTATTTGCGTTGAGTAGTAGGTTGAGATTATTCTAGCTTTTCAGTAGGTATCAAGTTTATATCACAGTTCTGAAAAAGTTCTGTACAGACCATGGAGCTGGTCCCCAAACGATTTAATTAAAAAAATTCTTTAAACCTTATTTTTATCTTCTTTGCATTCGATTTATTAATTTTATTAATTCATTTGCGCTTCAACAGTAAAGTTATCTAACCAATTGATGATTTTCAACATGAACTCCTATTAAATATCACATTGAAAGTACAAATTTTATTTATCGACTATTTACGCAGACAGAGATTGAAATTATCTTTTAGCAATATTAATTTATCAATTAAGTTGGTTTCAATGGATCTTATATTTGATAATTTTTTTTAAGTTCTTGCTTCATGAATTCCCGCAAAAATTATTTTGTCGATTAGGGAAACATTTGGCTCTTAACATATTCTTCCGAATTATCCTGTTAATCCTAGTGGTACACAATTTGCTTTTACCAGCAAAGTTTGTTCACTACAAACCCGTTAATTTTTAATGATAATAGTAGTATAAGTCTCAATAATACAATCGATTAACTTAATTGAACCATCGCTAGGTTCAAGAGTGGACCAGCGAGGCCAGCCCAGGTATTGTGCATATATGTATACTTTACAATTTACTTATTACCCCAGTCAATGAAAACGCTTGAGGAATAATTTTCATAATCTTTACGACGCGGGAGTCCATTTTCCAGATTGCACTTGAACTCGAAGAGATCATTTCTACTTCGAGTTCTCGGACCGAAGATACTTTTTAAGGATATGAAATTGATTGCATTTCATTTTTCATCACACTGTTCTTAATTACTATGTACAAGGGAATAACCGCTATGGATCCTTAGTACATAGACGATACATATTTAGAATAGAATTTAAAATATCAACTCGTTCTGACGACATGCCTATGTTATTCATGACATTTTGTGATATTTAACTTGAACTACAGTTGGTACGTATGCCTCGACTTAATTTAATTAATTGCACAGCAGTTGCCTTGTCTTTCTCAGGTTTAGAGCAAAGCATAAAGCAATCCTCATGTTTTGAATTGCTTCGATTCCTGAGCTATCTAAAACTTGTAGCACGAAAGCTGTATTTTCTTCATTACATCAAAATTTGAATTAAAAATTTCTCAATAAAAAATAATGTCTTATATTTGTATTCGTTATTTATATAATTTATTTTATATATTTATTTATATTATCAAAATTAGGCTTTCTAGTTAAAATTTAGCGTAGACTTTTCTTCAATACTAGTAAAGTTTTTTCAGTTTCCAACATGTATTATAATAACATATTGTCCCGCATGAAAATAGCAAGAAAGTAAACTCTCTTCAATTAATTTCTATTTGCTTTCATTATCAATTTCTTGAATTATAAATGTTTATGAGAGACTTTTTTTAGTTAATTAGAACGAAGGATTTTTCCCAAAACGAAGTGTAAGTGTACAAGGTTAATTGATTCTTTTTAAATATTCCTGGTCAGGTTTGACTTTTTGGAAATTATATTTCTTCAATCTATAATTCATCTCAAATAGTGAAACTTTCATTTCAATTTTTCGATTCTCCATTGTGATTCTACTTCTGGCATATTTTTAAGATCTTTTATATGCTCTATATACCGCCTTTCTTCGCTTTATGCTCTAATAACAGGATTCCTTCATTTTTCTAATCTTCATTAAGAAAATTTTTAAACATATGTCCACTGATGACTCGATGAAATAATTCCTATAAAATGTCTAAAACATACATTTTCCGAATTGGTAATGGAGTTTCGTTCTCCTAACTACAATACATATGTATGTTATTTACACCAGACGCACGAACGTTTGTAGAAGTATATATCCACGCGCGGGTACAGGATGCTTTGCACGGACAAAAATTTCGATTTTGATATTCTGAGCGCATCAAGTCGTCATTAGAAAAGCATCGTGAAGGACAATCATTTTAGTTTTACAACCTTTGTTCGTGGATTGCCCGCAATTGTAGATGGATTGTACATAACTGTACCTTCGCTTGGATTGCCCGCCGGAGCAAAGGTATTTGCTGTAATAGGATGTGAATATATTTGTGAATAGATTTTATTGTGAACAAATTATGTGAATATTTAGCTTGTGTATAGTTATGAATACGTTTTAATGTTATTGGGAAACTACCAGGTTCGCATGAACTGTTGTCACGAATAAAAAATTTGTCAGGTCAGGATATACTTCAATTTTCACACCATAACACAGCTATAAAATGTGGGAGGTTACAAAGTCCGGTGAGACTACTATCCGACAGACGACTTAAATTTTAGAGTAGAGGCTTCTTTACTCTCCTCTCTCATGTCAGAATGATCTCCGTTCGTACGACACCAGTCTTCAAAGTTACGTTTCCTACTAAAGCAATATTGCAAATTTTACATCTTAATCAAAATGCATCATTTTCCTATACAGTGTACATCAAGCAGACGATACACATTGTTGACGTTATTAATAATTAACCAAGCCCTGTACATATTGCCCCCCCCCCCAACAAGTGCAAATCCCGATTGCACTTAAATAAAAACGCTTATTAAAGCTCATTACAAGACCATTTTGTACCGATATTCAGCACCTGCAATTGTCGAATATCGGTACAATTTCTTGAGTGGTCATCAAACGTGAACGTAATGTTAACGTCATTAAAATCATATGTCAACATTGTTAACCATCATTTATGTTTAAAAAGGAGAGCATTGTCAATAGTAAACTGTTCAGTCGTGATACAACTTGAAACGGGTACCAAAACGTTAGTAATGTTAGGACTTACGGTTTTATAAGCAACATGAATTGATCAGAATTGAATTTTCGATGCAAAATCAGGCTTAGTCCAAATTTGGCTTTTTTATGATACTTCTGTTCTCACAATTTTTGGAACTGACAATGAAGCTGATCATCGAAACAGTTCAGATTAAAATATGGCGACTCAGCGGGCGTTAATTACTTTGCATTTAAATTCAAGTTGAATGTATGAATGTGCATTGAAACGAATTCTCTCGCCGCTTACGATTTCTATCACGGCATTTATTCTCTCTTTTAAGCCCATTTCTTTATATTGTTACGTGGAACGGATTTTTGTTCACAAACATTGTTACCATGTAAAAACGATATTTTGCTTGTTCGGATATTAAAATAACAGTTAGTTATAGATCAAAATTGGAGTTCAAAAAGTAAAAAATACGCATCGGCAGCATAATAGCTAAAAATTCATTCTTTAAATATTCACAGTTACGTGGTACAGTAAATAAATAATACAGTAAATAACATTACGTGGTACAGTAAATAACTTCTAGAAACAATCAAGGTCTATAAGGTATATTTATGAAGCTATTTCACTCGACATTTGCAGAACAACTCTAAAATTGAGGATAGCGAAATTCATAGAAAGTAGGTTATTTCCTGTTTGTTGAGGACTGAAGCCTAATGCAACATACTGATGGCCTACGCGTCGTAAATATTATCACCCCAAAATCCCTGATGATCCACTCAATAATTCATCTATGTGCTGAGAACGTCATTAATTAGACGGCAGCTCACATCACTTCTCTATATATAAGCGCAAGAAAGACAATTATCGGAGGGCACCAGATATTCGTTCGATTATAGTAGGAGACAATAAGACAGGGCAAGTTGAGCACCAAGTCTCCAGCGACTCGTTTTGTAAAACAAATGAGTTGGGCATGGAATTTTGTATGCGAAAGACGGTACCTATATAATAACATGTCGACAATCGCTGATCACTTGGTCACTTCATGACCAACTGTGCTCGAGGGCGAATCGCGCGCGTCTCGTCGAGACTTCCCTCCTTTCGACTCTTTTTAGCGCATTTTCTCATTTATGGAAAAAAAGGCGCTATTGTGCTTGCCATGTCCATCTGTCTGTCTGGCGGTCCGTCCGTGACTTCACGTTTTCGTCGTCGAGAAAATGGGCTCTCTGTATCTCACTGCAATGAGTACTGAGTTATAGATTTTTTCTTTTTGTTACCTGAATCTGGTTAGTGATACATCGTTAATGTGTTGCGCTGAATACTTTGAAAGACTGCAGTAATACATTTTCACAACATAGCGTTCGGACAAGTGCAGGATGTGTTGACGCCGTACTTGCTCTCTATGTGACATCAATTTAATAAAATAAATAAATTGTGAATAAATTAACTTTCATCACAGAAGTTACCGGTCATTTCACCCTTCAATCTACTGTTCATGACAATCAAGTGATATGTTAAAAATATACACGGAACACATAGGTAGGAATCATTTCATGGCTTATTCCGTTCTTTGAACATTTACAAGGGAATAAATTGCAAAAAAAGTCTAACACTATTCTTAAAAGCTTGTGTAAAGATATGGAGCAATGACAGTTGTTATGGTCATGGCCTACAGTACGTGTGGTCACAGTGTGACCGTCACAGTGGTCAGGCCACATCAGGCCTACACTTCAGAGCCGACATCACTATGTTATGGTGCACCGGAGCTTATTTAATATCTCCACTACAATTGAGACCAGCATAGGATTGGATTGTTACCATTTCGGCTAGAATGTAGACGGCTCAAGTCGCAACCGTTTTCACTCGTTAAATCATATATCATATCAGAATTATATGAATTAACCTTCTTCACGTTTTGCAATGCCTTGCTATTCCTTCACTGAATACAAAATTTCAAATCCAAGTAAAATACACTTACTAAATACTGAAATACTAACATGGTTAGTACCCTAAAGACGCATCCAATCAGCCTATATATATTGGCGTTGCATGGCTTCAAACACACGAAGAAAAACTTTGACATATATAAATAAGAAAATGTATGTCTCGCTTGACTAGCTGCAGAACAAAAATTGCCGTGTTTTTCACCTGGAATATTTCAAGTAAAAATGCTCCACCAGTCGTGTATCGGGAGAGTAGTTGTGTCTTGCGAGACAATAGCTTATGTAGGTATTAGTCTGGCTTTTATAGTAAAAGATTATAACTAGTGATTTTTATTTGGTAATTGCTTCGCTGTGACCTCTCCTTGATCATCCTCTGACAGTTTACACACCGTTGTCTATTGTAGGTATATTTTTTCATTGTCCAGTTGAAAGTGTTCTCTTCTTAGTGTGCTAATATTTCCAAAATTTTTAATCTTGGTTGTTAACTAGAAAAATGAGTGTACCTCTTCATAGTAATAATTTAAAGTAGTAGTATTAAAGTATCACTATGTTCGCTGCTGGAGTTCAGCTGCAGTGGACTTCAGGTCACATTATGAGTACTGTCACTGAAATACAGATACAAATTTTGCAATAGGCCATAACAAAATAACATAACATAACAAATAGGCAACAGGCCATAGGCCTATTTCTTCAACGCCGACACTTCTATTCTAATAGCTAGGTTGTTTAGCTCATATTTCATCAGCTACTTAATCTGATAACCTTCTGGCTGTTTGGGGGCGGTTATTTCTCGTGCTTTTATCGGGTAAAGTTGTCCAAGACCCATGACAATTTGTTTATTTTTAGTGAGCATTGAAATGTAAGAAATATTTTAGTACACACATTCAAGTGAAAATAATTGCAATCTTTTTAAATATAATAAGCACTAAAATAAGTAAATTTGCTCCTTTTTCAAAAATGGCCTGAAGGACTTGACCAAATTTATTTTTAACCTAGGCAGGTTTGCTACTATTGAACATTCATGTCTAGAGTATATTTTGTGTTGATGCCTATATCTTTTTCAATATTTTCCAGCCTTTTTATTAGCACCTGCTTGTGACATCTGAAACTTGTTAGTTTTTTGTTTAGGCGAAAATAGTATTTCCTAATAATTTTCTTCGTGAAAATCAGTTATCTTATTGAAACCCACGTCAAACACTATTATATCGTACAGTAGAATAAGAAACTGTAAAATTATTCGTGCACACGATATACTTATTCGTAAGAGGCGATCGAGGTTATGCACCACAGAATACATAAGTTAGAAAACATTCAACTTGCTGCCCTGAGTTCACTACGACACGGTTCCATAAAAATAGAAGAGCTCAAACAAATTTTACTGTAATTGTCGCAATCATGATCTTCCTGTCTTTACTTGTACCAAAATTTATAACTTTCTATTGGATAAATGAATGTCTTTTATATCAATGGTGTGCGATTTTGTTATGCAAAACTGCACCATGCAACTATAAATCCTAAATAATATTATTCGATATTTCAATTATAATTAAATAATAGAATAATGCATTAATTAATCTAGAATTTAATTATTATTTAGCGTCTATCTCGGCAAACTATTAGCGTTCTATCTTTGTAAACCATTCATTTTGACTTCGCTGTTGCTCTATACTACTTCACTCTTCAATTCAGAAAGAACTATTAGATGAAGTCTTGATCATTGAGTGTTATTTCTTCTCTTTGGCAATCGGTTTAATAGAGTTGTGGCAGCTATTCGATGTCTAATAGTCAATTAACGTTTCCTTGCAAACTTTTGACAAAAAGTCGAAAGATTTCTAACTCATTCAGTATTCTACGACGCGAGCTTGATTGCTTCTTTATAATTCGTATCCAGCTCTCATATCTTTTATTAGTATCCCATTATCCTGTCATGGCCAAATCAGGTAGCGCTGGCAATTAGGAATTTTTGGCATTAAAGGGTCATAGTTTATTGACGATAAGGCACTGATTATACTAAAAATAATCTGGCATTATCCAGGGAATTTCAATTGTGCTAAATATTTTAATAATTAATATCTGGCCTACGATGGTCAATGTATCACAAACAGAAAAAAATCCTTGCCTCTCACTAAATTCGATGCCTAAACCTCCAACTGACTTGGGATGCGTAAGAAATTTACTGTGGAATGGGGGTATATGAAGCACGACGCGCAGCATTACACAGCCGAATATATCATGCTGTGAGTGATGGACAAACATGCAGCATTACACAGCCGAATATATCATGCTGTATGGTCAAATTTACGCTAAATTATAACTCTGGTGAAATTGACTTGTCAAAAAAAACATTTTTTACCCTACATCAGAATCGCGTGGCAGAACTAAAACGTAGTACTAAACTATTAACTCGCACGTGTTGATCAATTACTCTTGCAATCACGTACTGAATTGATAAAATTAATGACGCGCGACTTGAACTGAATTCTCTCCATAGACACAAGCATTATTTCTACGCGGAGTGTCACTTAATATTCTGAGGTCGACTCTTAATTTTTATTTTAATACAATCGGTGAAAAAGCTTGTTACTGACAATGAAGTATGGGCCTTTCCCTGAACAGATGGCTACATCGCATGCTAATTCCTCTATACCTCATCAAGTTGTTGTCCAGGGATATAGCTTTTAATACTTCTAATACATACGAATTGCACGAATTCCTCAATTATTATTTTAATTTGAATAAATAGCGATAAAAAATCGTTTTTAAACAATTGTTGTGTTCGAGAGGATTTAAATTGTTTCAAAAAGTTGACGAGTCTTCGGAATATTCGACGAATCTTAATTAATATCCATATTTACTTTCAGCTAACTCTTTTCTTTTTTATTTTGTTCAAAGTAGGGTAGCGACCAAAGACTATAGCGAAAGCTTTGCTTTAGAGTCTCGATTTTTGTTTTGTTAATTAACAACATTTATATTTTTATTTTTTCATTAAATATTTTTTCATTAAAATAATTTGTTCAATAGTTATATTTAGCAGAGTGGACAACCGATCAAGTACCCTGAACTATAACGCTGCCTCTTGACCGCAATGAAGGATAATGGCCACGTTTCTGTGTCGATCACGCGAGAAGCGCTGACCGTGTCAGGCAGGCGGGACCATGGAGGCTACCAGCTCCCACCCAATGAAGGTATGTTTGATTACAGAAAATTTTTCGATTGAAACTGCGCTCGAAAAATTTATATTGTATTAAAAATATTCACAAGTAAAATGTCTTAGCCCTACCAATTGAAAACAGTTTCACATAGAGCTAGGTTTCATCGGCTTCACTCTGAACCTCTTTTGCTTTTTGTCGCAACATTGAATAAAAAATTTGTAATAAATGAGATATTGGTAAATCCTATTATAATTTCGATCCTGTGTATTTTTTAATCAAAAATCTGTTGTGAGTCTAATAGCGGAGATGATTTACGCTTCAGGTGTTGGGGTTCGATGCCGGTCGAAAATGAAGAAGCATCTGAGCTGCTCAGCGGCGAGGCTCAAGGAGGGCGTGGTGAAGAAGATCCCAATGCTGGGGTGGCTGCCCAGCTATGACTTCAAAAATCTCCTTATCAGTGATGCCATCGCCGGTCTCACTACTGCCACCATACAGATCCCATTAGGTGTGAAACGAATCGGTTGTTTGGTTGCATTTTGTCGTTGAAATGACACTTATAATAATAGCGGTTTCAGTATTTAGTAGGCCGTAGGCCTGTCGCCGATTCTTAACATCGCAGAACACTGACAGCTTGTTGCGGGCTTGAACTCGCAACTCACTGCTTCAATTTTGAATATATTGAAGTTGAGGTTGATAATTAAAAGCTGCTCACTTGGTTATTTAAAAAAGTTCGATTAAGAATCAAGAATGGCCTGAAAAAACAATAAACGTTTCCTTTCATCAGAATATACTAAATTTCTCATTCCGCTCAGAAGAATTGCTCTAAACATTTGGCTGTGTCAACAGTCCTTAGGCTGTAAACTATGTATGTTCGGTGTAATACGTATATGAAAAATTATCAACAAATATTACAAAAATCGTTTAAGCTCAAAGTTTGTGAAACAACATTGGAGCTAATAATAGTACGAATTGTTTACAAAAAACAGGCATGGGCTTTATTCTGCTCGCGAACATCCCGGCCATCTGCGGCATCTACATGGCGTTCTTCCCCGTGCTGGTGTACGCCGTGCTGGCCTCCTCCCAGCACAACTCCATGGGTGAGACAGCACCCAACTCCAGGCGCTAGCCCGGCCCGTTTCAAATGTTTTAAACAATTGTGTCCGTCTGACCCAATTTGCGAACGTTATTTCTCACGCGTGAAATTTGCACTTTTCATGTCTGAGTCGACCTTTAAAACATTTAAACCGAATTTTCACAAATGAATTCCGGTCATCGCAAAGATATTCCCATTAATCTTAGCAACGCTCTATTCCTACTCAGGATATTCCCACACAAAACGTTCGAAGATACTAATTTAGCTACATACCCTTCTTTAAATTGTATTCTGTTCCTCATTTTACGTTATACATTTCCAATAATAATCGTCCTATTTGCATATCATCCGTGCTATGCACCAATGTGTGTTCATTAACTGTAGTACTCCTGATCTGTATTTTATTAATGAAAATGATGTTGTTCACTGGAGTTACGTACTAAGAATCGCATTCGCATCGTCGCAACATATCCTGAACCTAACTCAAAAAAATTCAGACGACCTTGTATCCTTTTTCAAGCACTAGCTCATTCTGAACAGTGAATCGCACAACTATGCAGCTTGCCACACATATAGCATTCCCTGTCTTCAATATTGAAATGTATCACAACTTACGACCTCTTCGTGATATTATGACTCATGATGCTGGCAATGTTTGATGTTATAATTTCGTTCATGAGAATTGATCTTTCCGCTCAATTTATAACAATAGGGAACTCTCAAACATTCAAATTATGTGCAATTCAAACATTCTGTGTGCAGGAGCGTTCGCGGTCATCACGCTTTTGACCGGCAAATTGGTGAACAAATACGCGACCTTCCCGGGCGAGTCAACGGTGGTTCCTGGAAATGCAACTGCTCTCCTAGCATCTGTGAACGCCACATTTGTTTCGGCAGACATGGCAGTCACTTACACGCCTGTCGAGGTCGCCACCATTGTCTGCTTCATGACTGGAGCCTGGAGCGTGAGTTTTTAATGTTATGTCCATCACTATAATTGCTCAACGACTGATATCGAGTTATGTTTGTCTCGTGGCTATAATTTTGGTCATATTGATTAATGTCTCTTAGTATCCCATTCTATTGTATATCTGGCTGCACTATCACCGAATACCTGTGTTTTTCGAACCCTCTTTCCCCATGCCCCGACCTATATGACACCAATATATCACCTATATGACGCCTCCACCATTAACAAACTCACCTCCAAAATCGTGACCAACACATCTATTAAAATTTACTTGACGCCAGTCATACTCTTTGACTTCAGAGCAAAACGGACTATTTTTGAGGTAACTGGACAGAGCCAATGGAAGCCACACTGCGGACGAAACATGACATAATAGCCCTGGATTGGTGCACATGACGTCATCCTCATCAACATCTTTAATGAGTTCAGTCCTTGTGAGCGAGAACGAGATCCCCCTCAAGATATTAGTTACCTGTGCACTGCTGCCAGCTAGATGGACAACAAATTACACTCCAATGCTGCCATAACATAAACCTAATCTACAAACTGCACGATAATTTCGACACGGACATGCTCGCAATGACAGTAGACACTGAACAATTAAGGGCCCATCACGATTGGAAAAACAGTATCTAATTGACTTCCAACCCCAATCAAATCCCATAAACCGAAAATCAACCTAATCGTGGGCTGTGCGCCTCTTTTCGTCTCCTACTGTATTCTCATTTATCTTTCATGGTACTCTTGCACTGGGTACCTACCTCTTTGATCCTCACTTTCCTAGTGGCACCGCACACTCGCGCACTCTAAGTAACTAACAATTTACAAGATGTTTTACTGTTGCAGATATATCAATAAATTTCATAGAGAAAGATTTTATTTATCAACTTACATTTTAATTAGGTCTCATTAGTTATTATCAGCAAAAATTAACACAGTACCTACGTAAATAACTCGCTTGGTCTTCCTCTGTAGTATTTAGTGTGTGCTTGCTTTTTAAAGTGATTTTATTACTGGTCAGAAATAACAAAAAACTTTTTACCTCTATGTTCTCTTCTCTTCGGTGGCATGATTTTGGAATAAATTAGTGTTCCTGTGCTGCAGGTTTTGATGGGTCTGCTCAGCTTGGGCTCCGTGACTGTGTTCTTCAACGACATGTTGGTATCGGGCTTCAGTACAGGAGCTGCAGTGCACGTCTTAGTGTCCCAACTAAAAGACGTTTTTGCCGTCAAAGTTACTCGATTTTCGGGACCTTGTAACATTATTTATGTGAGTCCTTCATCAGGACGAAAACGTCCCGATTTATTTGTTCTTATCTTATTTTCAACTCTGAAGTACATGTTTTACTCTGTGCTCAAGGCTTGAAATCACTTGATCTTAATCACCAAATTAATGAAATGTGTGGCGGAAACTTAACGAGAGATGGAAAGGTACGGATGTAGGTTAGGGCCTTTAAAGTTGGTTGCACAAACATTCATGATGAGGGACGAAGTGGGAGACCTTCAGTCATTACCAATGACCTGATTCAAAACGAAGACTGTAAAGCGAAAGAAAATAGACGAGCCACTATTCCGTCCTTAGCTAATGTTTCCTGCTATCTCATGCAGGAAACATTAGCTAAGGTATTCTCAAGTATTCCTTGCAAAATTGTCTTTTCAGGCGGAGAGCTTGTTTGACGATAGAATCCAAAAACTGGTCACAAGAAACGATAAATGCCTCAATATTAATTAGAATTAGATTATGTATAAACTGGAGTGTGAGAAAACGCTAGTTCATTATTTGTAGTCTGTTGAAGTCCAGTTATTGACGGAGTATTGTTGTACCACTTCCACCCGGGTTTATTGGGTGTTGTGGCTGTCCAGTAGCGTAGGGTGGAGCGAGAATACGTATTTCTGTAAATTGGCTACCCGACTATGATTTCATACGTGGAAAGCTGTCAAATGAATTCCTTACAAAAAATTCTTAATATAATTTATTACAGAGAAAAAAATTTGAAAAAGAAAAAAGAAACAGCGTATTTTGAATGTCATTTATTGTTCAATACAGTTAACGCATATTATAAAGGTGAGAATGCTGCTTAAAATTTCTTTATTCAATTATAACTCATTAAGCAAAGTATTATTGCACAATAAGTTGAGTGTGGTTTTGACTCCGCACCTGCAGCCGCTGAAAGATTTGTAGAAAAATTCAAGTCATTAAATTGAATTTGGTCTTAAATTTAAACATTTAACACAGACGGACCTGAATTTGAATTTATTCCAGGGCATCGGCAACATCTTCAGTTCGTTCTTCTCGTGCGGACCAATGGCGGCGTCAATCACCAGAGTCCTGATCCAGGAGAGCGCTGGCGGCATGACGCAGATCGCTGGCCTGGTGTCTGCCTTCGCCATCTTCTGGGTGTTGCTCTTCATAGGGCCTGTACTTGAAGTGCTGCCTAAGGTACCAAAGAAACATTTCATTTCGATCGTAATCACAGATATATGTATATTCAACTCAAAACATTTACTTTATCCATATTGAATTGCACATAATTGTATTTTGCAAAAAGACACTTATAGTCGTACAATTATCGCGGCGCAACAATAATAGCAACGTAACTGCAAATACATATACATAGTTGTATTTTATTTGAGCCTATCTTTGAAGACGTTATTCGTCACATACGTAACATGAGAATGGTTGCGACAGAATGAGTTGGTCAAGTATACTTTTGTAAAATTAATTGTGTGTATTATTCACAGGCCTGCTTGGGAAGCATCATCGTGGTGGCCATGAAAGATATGCTTGTTAAGGTAAAATGTACACTAACATGGAAGTCTAACATATGGTTCTCCTTTTCTTAATTGAGAAGTGAGAGAATTTCAACCATCACACCATAATAGTCTAATAAATCCAATTTCTCATCTTTTATTAACTCGTTTTCAGTAACTTGTTTACTCGCCAGGTTTTTGACATGATTGCCATGTGGAAGGTCAGCAAAATAGACGCCATGCTTTGGACCGTGACGGCTTCGGCTGTCGTTCTCATTGACGTTGACTTCGGTCTTCTTATTGGAGTTTTGATGGCGATCGCCGTCCTCGTCATCAGAGGCCAGCACCCAAAGATAACTAAACTGGGCCAGCTTCCCGGCACTGACCTTTACTTGGACATCAATACCTATAAAAAAGTAAGATTTGTTGTAGTTAGCGAAGAATGTTAGTGTGAATTCGACTAGTGTCATAACAGCAAGCTAAATTATTATTGATAGTTCTTTTAACTGTAAATATAATTGCAATGTGATATTGTTCAAACAAGTGAAATTGTTATGACCAATGATATAACCAATTGAATTTTGATTTTACACTTCCAACTGCATGAAGGGCCTCCGCATAGCATAAATGGATAAGGTATCGTGCAAACTTCGATGAATTTTGCTTATTGGTAAATTGGTAATGAACACAAGGTAACAGAGAAACGTTTTGTGTAGCTTCCAATTTCGGTCCGTTTCATTAGAGTAAATTGGATTTTCCTCTGTTATTGGCAATTTTAATTAATTTAATGCGCATTCCTCGCTCAAGTAATAACTCAAAAACTAGGACGACTTCCTGAGCGTAGCTCAGAGAAGTAAATAGATTATACCAGCAAAAGTGAGAATCAGAGAAGAAGTATTTGCAAGATAAGAATGCCACGTACGTCGTATACGGCGAGTTAAGAGTCTACTTCAAGGAGCGGCAAAGTCTCTGAGAATTGTAGCTCTGTGTAAAATCTGAGCTCGCATGCTAGTTATGCCGGCATCTGCCCTTGTCCCCATAGTCACTTTAGCGACACATCTATGGCTATGTTGTTCTAGAGCCAAGGCAACATGCGTTTCCATATGGTTAACTCTTCCCACTTGCTTATCCGTGAGCTTACGCAGAACCTAGCTAATCAGTCAGCGGCCTACAGCTGAATGTTTATGGCTTGCATCACACCATACTTCCGGGCACGTTCAAGTCACGGTACCGTCCAATATTCGTTTCTATTCTATAAGTATAATTATAAGTATTTCTATAGAAGCATTCGCACCAGCCGTTAAAGGCACCCACCTGCCCTGCCAGGCACGGTCACGAGTCACGACACGATCAAGGCAAAAGATATTTTAAAAGGGCCATGACTGGCATGGCACGTGATATGAAATACACTGAAGTGTTGAACGCACCTGTCATAGAACGGACCGTGACTGGCATATGCCGGTCATGCCAGTCACGTAGCGTTGCCAACAGAAATATTATCACACCAGATCTAAGAAATCTGGTATGTTGAGATGGCACCTGGTATGGATATTTTTGATGCGGTATAATGACTAAAATATTGTAATTTGGTTATCGGGACCTCAATGTTAAATGATAAACTCCTGAAATGAAAATTTTGCAACCAACTTTAGATACTCACATGTAAGGATCGAATTTAGAACTATGTACATAGTTTCGAATAATTCATAAATTTTTGAGCGCTATGACTACGCTACGTGCCAATGCTTCAATGTACAATTTGGCTCTTCCAATGCTACTTCTGATTAGTAATATCCTGCCGCAATAAATCTACGAGACGTTCACTCCATCACTGAATATAAAAAAATTGCTGCTCAAAATTATATAGCAGGAAAAACTGAGTGTTTGAGAGCTTAAAGTAAAATCAAAGGAAATAAAAATATTGTATTCGTATTTTACAGGCTACGGAGCTGGATGACATGATGATTTTGAGCATTGATGGCCCCTTGCATTTTGCCAACCGCGAATACTTCAAGGCGAATCTCTTCAAGGCGTCTGGCATCAACCCAGTGGCTCTGAAGAAACAGAGATCCGATGAAGCTAAAAAGAACTCCGATTTTTCCAACGACACATTGAAAGAAGTAGGTCCTTTTTGCATTTTATTTCTTATACCTGTATTAAGACATGATATTTACCTGATTTATCTAATTTATTCCTTTGTAAACGTTAGAGGCTCACAAAATCGAAGACATAAATACTTCACGCGAAAGTTATATTTTTACTCTAAAAGCATCATCCAAAACTGTCCTCATTTTTATCAAAAGATTTGCTTCTGGGTAACCCTAAATTTCTCAATTCCGCTTATCTTTGCTTTTAAAATTATATTTACTGCTCAGTGCTCATGCACTGTTGGGCGGTTTATGTACGGCTTAGAGCGATTGTATTGGTGGCTTGCTTCTCATTAGCTCGCTGGTTCATTTCCATGAAGGGTGTTTGTACCTTTGGCTTTTAGCAAATAATCACTAAGGCTACTTTGCCTTGTAGCAGGCTTGCGCACGGAAATTAAGGAGTATGAAATATATGCTGGTATTGGCCAATGCTGGCCTCTGGCATGCATCTCAATATAATAAGGCTTGAAAGCAATGAAACTAACATTATTTTATCAGTTTAGTTTCGCTTTGTAGATTTTGGCCCAACAAAATTCTCTCGTTGATCAAGTTTACAATATATTTGGCAGGAACAATGCACTCAATTCTGGAGATCATGTCGGATTTTCAGTCTGAATTTACAAACTAATAATTTGATACCGTTTAAAAATAATTTGTTTTAATATAATTTACTCTGTAACTGAGTGAATCTTAAAATATTCCAAGCTCCATTTTAAGCAAATTTTTGTGAAAAACGCGTTAATCCAAACGTAAATATTAATAATTTATCGAGATGGTAACGTGTATTTTCTTTTAGTACAAATGAGATAAAGTTTTTGTTAAACTTAATCACAGCTCAATCCCAATGCAATTAGCATTGAAAGGTCTATGAAATCTCTATTCTGCGACCGTCAAGAGACGACTCACTTCTCTCCTTTTCTGAAGCAGATCAAGTACCTCGTGCTGGACTGCAGGGGTGTGAGCTCCTGTGATGCCCCTAGTGCTATGTACCTCGCCAGGATGCATGGCGTCTACAGTGCCGTAGGAATAACTCTATGTTTGGCTTCCGTTTCAGGTCAGCATTACTGTTTACTTATCCCACTCAAGTATTATGGTTGATATATTACACAGTAAATTTTTCGGCTGTTGTCAATCTCAGCTCTTATATTAGAGTATCGGTTGAGCCGTGCTATGCAAGGCGGACGTTCTTGCTACGCGGGCTCTCAACCGGCCTTTTCGCTATGCCGGTTAACACTATTTACGCACTTTCTGCTGAAGAGTTTCAGTAAAAAGACTGAAGTGGAGTCAGTGAAAGAGAATGCGAATAGAAAGTGGAAGCGAGTAAAAGTGGTTATCTGTTTTTCTTACCGAATAAAAAAAATTTTTAAGCTAGTGAGAGAGCACAGTGTAGTGTGCTGCTGGGCTTTTGGTCTACCCTAATTTCTCCTTTGTCACTTTTACCCTGCACCTCCGTCTATCTTTACCTTCGTAGGAGCTGGAAGACAAGTAATTAGTAGATTTTATGTCTGTAGATCCAGGCCTGTAAATAATGTAGGAAGTAGCTGAATACAGCATAGTGTAAGTGCACTAAAAGTTTTAAAAGGCTTTTATACGAACTCGGATTCCGTTTGTGAACTGTTAACTGTAATCGCAAACGAGTGTATA
The DNA here is from genome assembly GCF_000764305.2 of Hyalella azteca. Taxonomy (NCBI): domain Eukaryota; kingdom Metazoa; phylum Arthropoda; class Malacostraca; order Amphipoda; family Hyalellidae; genus Hyalella; species Hyalella azteca. The sequence continues at coordinate 378,648 of NW_025942889.1, read as the reverse complement.
TATACATTATTTGTTTTGCAGAAATACTCCCTAAAAATCACTGGGGGAAAATTTTACTTGTTGAATTTCCGGTATCAAGTTTCATAATAGAATAGAAGTGTCGGCACTTAAGAAATAGGCCCATGACCTGTTGCCTATTCTTGTACTTTTCGTGACGTGTTCTGTTGTTTGTCGCTGTCCTGCATGCGCCCGAAACTCGCTAGAGTTTGGAAACGCCGTGTGGTCACCGAAACTTGAAAAAGACAAAAATTTAGTAGCGAGTGTTCTAATACGTGCAAGAAGGATAATTCCAGGTTTAAAGGGCAAGGTCTATGAAGAAAGTTAATAGATTCTGAAGCGTCCAAGCCTATGTTATCGACGTCTGCATGGTGACCTCACTGACGTATACAAGCAAACTCATGGTTTATACAAGGTCCCTGAAGGATTACTAGAATTTGAAACAAGAACCAACGCCAGGGGCCACGGCTATAAACTAAAAAAATATAACTCAGTACTCACGGCAGTGAGTGACAGAGAGCGCATTTTCTCGTGCATAAATCAGTTTTCATTGCGATAGTACAGTGCATTAGAGCTAGAGATGTCGTATCTTTGATACAGACACGCCCGCTTCTTAAAATTGACGAAAACCTGAAGTCACGGACGGACGGACAGACAGACAGACGGACGGACATGGCGAGAACAATAGTGCATTTTTTCTATAAAAAGAAAATGCGCTAAAAACTTCGTTGCGACTCATCGACGCGAAATCACTTCTCGCTTCGAGCCACCGGTATGCGGAAAAGCCGCCCTGATTGCACCGCTGACGCTCCGAGTATGAACGTGTTCAAGAACAGACTAGATAAAGCTATTGAGGAATTTATGTTCAGACTTGAAATGCTTAGCACCATATCGAACCCGGTGAAAATCTAGTAGCTATTCCAAGGTATCGTCAGTTTTGAAATGATCCGGTACCGGTAGTGAAGAGTCACGGAAAGTGCAAGAATCGGCGACAGGCCTATTCTTCAGCGCCGACATTACCATATGATATGACATGATATTCTCAGAACTGATGCGTTGATGTTAACACTGTTTCATGTTAACCCCAATAGCAATTTTAGGACCTTTCTTGTACAAATTTCCATGCCTGTTTTTTTCAATTACTCATGCTAACTTTTATATATGTACGACCACTAAAATCAACTGTTCTACAACTGTACGTGGAGAATATCTTATAAATGCAACTTTGTTACCACCTCTTTCTGTATCTATATTACGATGATATCAACAACAACTTGGTTCTACATATCAAGTTGCCAACTTTTTCTATTCACCATGAATGTCTTGACAGTATTTCATGTTAAAAAATTTACAAACCATATAAACAATAATTGAAGAGCACAAAATTTTATAATTTAAGTCATGCTGACGTAATTTTGTCACAGATGACGTGATGCGGTCGCTGGAGGTGACGGGAGCGCTGGCCACCATCACCGCCGGCCGTCTCTTCCACTCTGTACACGACGCCGTCACGTTACTCAGGGCTGATAACACCCCTACAGCGGAAGAAGATATCGTGTCTCAATTCTAATCGAGCACGTACTGAGAGAAAATTTTACTGAAGAACAAACTTACAGTAATGCCTCACCTCTCGCGGGTGATAGGTTCCCTGCGATAGCAGAAATCGGCGATGGAGATCAACTCATTGTACTTATTTATGTATTTACGTATATTGTGGTTGTTTGGTATATTTTCATTGTTTTAAGTCTCTACAAACCCCTCATATACTCTCACTGCCGATCGATTCTCTGAGACCTATGAACCAGTGACGATCCGCTAATAATTTCCATCATTGATTTATATACAGCGATGAAGTGAAGCTGTCGTTGATGAAGCGTTATAAAGAGAAGAATTACTGTAGTGCTGCGCTCATTCCACGCATACCATGTAGTCTATTAAACAAACCTCAGGTGAGGTTTTTTGGCATCTTTACTCATTGATGTGAAATAATGAAATCAGTAGAAAATTAGGCCGAATCTCATCATTAATTTCACTTACGCATAATTAAAATCAACGATCAGTTAGAAGTCTATTTGGTTTAAATTTTTTATTTCGGGGCAGTTCTAATCGTTAACACAAATAAGTCCACAAAAAATACTTTTCCACGAAGATGAACCTGGAACTCCCTTTCCTCAGCAGCAATTGCATAATGAGTGGCCTTGTAATCTGCATCTTCTAGGAGTTGTAAATAACCGTATTGCTTTGTTGTTAATAATTATCATTTCCTTTCTTTTCCTTTCTGTTTATTTTTTCCTTTCTTCTTTCCTGAGTTTTTCTTTTCCCTAATTTTCCTTTTTCCTCCTTTTTCCCTTCCCTTTATTCTCCTCAATTCTCATTCTTTTCCATATTGTTCATTAATTTTACGGGATAATCTTGGAAATACTTTTCATCAGTATCCCATTTAACAGCACATGCACATATGTGGCCCTATAATGTGCATCTTGTACTAGTTGTTATGTTAATTACCGTGTTGCTTTATTGTTCATTTTTCTACATGGGGGATTGTTCAACTAGTCTCGCGTGACTTCCCAGAATTCTAAAAAATAATATCGAAATGATAACAATACTATAATATATATATAAAATAATGTCCCTCTATTAATTGTACTAAATTTTTATAAGCTACAACAATGTTGTAACCTAAATGATGTTTTCTCATCCAATTGCGGCTCTCAATTGAACCGTGTGAGAACCTTGCCTGTTAGGGATGACCTCATGAATCAAAAAATTTCGGTCCCCTCTGTTTCTATAGGGATCAATAATGCATCATGTATTTTCTCGGATTATTTATTACAGCATACCAACTTTTTAATTATAATTTATTAACCGTTTTGTTTTCTATCTTTTTCTTTCCCGTCCGACGTGCACCAAGGCTATATTACAAAAATTTTCTCATTTGATTCCATTGAAGTTGATTTTTTAGTATATGAAGACGAATTAACTTGATCTCATTTCTGACCGATTGTTTTATTGACAAATTTGGAAACAACTGAGCTGCGAATTTATCAAATTATTTCGGTGATTGCAAACTAAATTACAAAAGGGTCAATTACAGCAATTTCAAAACGAGTCTTAATGCGGTCGTGTCACACGAGAAACAAAAATAAATAAAAAAAAATAATAAATCATATGCCAGGCTCGCTGCGTTTTTGCGTCAAGAAAACTCAAGACAATATTCTCTAACTTCAGTCACGTTAAATACCATGCATAAAATAATTCCCTCAGCCAGCGTGCTCAAGTTACCTCCGCGATCTAAAGGACAGCTCACAATTTGGATGTTATAATTAAATCGCATATATTTCGTAACAAATTTATATAAATTTGGTTGCGACTTATCTGAAATCTTCGTTACCCAGTCATCAGTACCAACTACCTTCAACAGACATCACCGTTCTATTTATCAGCGTCCCAATTAAAATGCTATACTCGGTCAGCTTCATCACTACCATGCAAGATTGTTCTCGTTACCCTCCTCCTCTGCACAAACAAATCGTTTGTCCAGACTCAACAAACATATACCGACCCACTTATAGCGTAGCCTTTCTTTTGTATTCCCTTGTTCCTACATTTACTGAAACATAAATGTGCAAAATTGAATTGAAAAATATACATATAATATACATGCTTAGATTATGCTCGAAATATACTGCAAGTATTGTTTTGGGAGAACTTCCATCATAAAAAGTTAATTTTTCTTGGTTTAAGAGAGCTAATTTTTTCTCCGGTCATCCAACGTTGCTGACAACCAATGAAATCCGTGAAGGTTCTACGTGTTTTCTCTGAAACCCATCTTGATTCATAGCAGACTATGCAATAGTGAATTCATTGAGGTTTGAAAGGCGTTGCATGAAATTTGTCGAATTTCTCCTGACGAGAAGATTAAATTGGAGACAATATAACATAACATAACATAATGATGTCGGCGCTGAAATGTAGGCCTGATGTGGCCTGTCACCGATTTTTTTCCTTTTCGTGCCTTGTTCATAGATCTAAACTCGTGTCATTTGACCGGATCTTTTCATGACTGGCGATAGTTTGAAGTAGCTACTAGACTTCCACCGGGTTCGATAAGGAGCTAGGCATTTCAAATCTGAACATATATTTTTCCATAGCTTTATCTAGTCTGTTCTTGAACGCGTTCATACTTGGAGCT
>NW_025942889.1:372556-373966 GCF_000764305.2 Hyalella azteca | reverse complement strand
CTACTGCACTGCTCTTCATTTAAGTTATGAAAACAATCAAAACCTGGCAGCTGAAATTCAACAGGTACAATTTTCCCCCCGTGATTTTTAGGAAGTGTTTCTGTAATACAAATAATGTCTATACTCTCGTTTGCGATCACAGTTAACAGTTCACTTTTTTTGTTCAAAACGGAATCCGAGTTCGTGTAAAAACATTTTAAAACTTTTTGTGCACTTTCACTTTGATGTATGCGGTTACTTCCTACATTATTTACAGGCCTTGATCTACGGACATCATTCCTACTAATTACTCTTAGCTCTCTTAAAATTGGATTAAAATTCTTTAAAAAATAGTCATCACTGCGCATTATTGACCCAAAGAAACATGATCATTTTTATTTTGATTGGTTGCGAATTGAGGAATCTATGGGTGTGCTTTAGGTGTCATAATAAGAGCCGTTTTAGAGGAAAACGGGTGGGGCTGAAATTGTGAAAAAAGTCATCTCGGCGCATTGTTATTTCGAAGCTAAATTTCTAATTTCAATTCAATAACTGAAAAAAAATTGGGCGAGCTTGAGGTGTGAATTACTTGTTTTCCCGTTTTAACTAGTAACAGACGAGATTAAATTTTTGAAACAAATTGTCGCAACTTTTTATTGCTTGTTGAAATATGCATGCCTAACTTCATTTTTTAGGTCACGAATGTGTTGTGTCTTGAATGCATTCCAGTAGTCAGTTTACATCAAGAAAAAAAATTTTGCATGTGAGAAAAAAAATTACTTCAACTGTTTTTTTTTTTCATCGCAATCGTCAAAGAAAATCTCGGAATGTGTAAGCAAAGAAAAAGATGCGGAATGGCTTATGGACATACGCAAAAGTAACGCAAAGTGGCCACATGTTACAATCCACAATACCTACATTATGTAGGTATTTATTAGTGTCTCGGTAGAATTTCCGTGTAGGTAGGTATTAGCTTATTTAGCTACGTGCACTGTCGTGCTACACTGCTACGTAGCCTAGTTGTGACTTGTGAACTTGTGGTTGTGAGTGTCTGAGTGAGACTGAGTCAGACTGACACTGACTGACTGAGTGATTCCTATGCTGTTTATGCATGTTTCACGTTTGTTATGATTTATTCTGTAAATCCATCCATTTATCAGAGTGAGACTCAGACAGTATTATAATGTGTCAAAGCAGCGAGTTTTTTATACTCTTCCTCAAGTATATTTTTGAGTCTTATACTCCCTAAGCTAGTCTGGAAAAGTCCTATTTTTGTCTGAAATATCGCAGCTCTAATATCATATAATTTCAGTAGGTATGAAATCTCGCGGCTCGAATGTCATAAATTTTTGTTTGATTAAAAAATCGCGGTTTGCACTTCGCAAACATGTCATTTCATAAAATTTTCAACTTCCGCAATCCGCATTGCTT
>NW_025942889.1:370890-372317 GCF_000764305.2 Hyalella azteca | reverse complement strand
TTAATTACGTTTTAATTAACAGCTATTAGGCTTTTAATTAAGCAAATTTCAATTTTTGTACAAAGCTTTGAACGATCTGTGTGTGTCCAATTCAAGTTGTGTCGGAATTAGTTTTCACGTGTCGAAATCCAACATCTCAACTTAATCATCTATTAATTTATTTACGACTTGAAATCAGTTATGAATGACTTGAAATAGTTATTCACTATTTGGTAGAGCCATGTCAACTGTCAAATTTGACACATTTTTCGATGATCTCACCACGTGGCATGCATTGTCTCTCTTTGGATCTCAATATTTTCCTGCTAGATGGCCAAGACCTAGTGTTTTTGCAGTATTTCAACAGGCAAATGTATGACGTCACCATTTCAACCATCAATGAACGCATGGAACTAAAACAAAGCTTAATATAAAGGAAAAACTAGAGAAGTGACAGAATTACCTACGATGTCGGAATATACCGCGTTTACCCTACTGAAGCGTCGCCATTGCTCGCCAAAGATCTTGCAATATTAATCCACTCTCTGCACAGTGGCCACTAATCACTAAGAGTCTATGGGCTCAATGAGCCTGATGCCTAAAGTTTTGAAATGAAATTTTTGAGTTTCAATCTCCTGCACTTTTGTCTCTCACATAGATTATCTATTTATTTTATTTTTTTCATTATTATTTATTATATTAATTTTTAGTTTCGTTTTTTTCATTAGTTTAACAATCAAAAATTTTTTATTGACTTAAGAGGACATTTTTATTTTTGGCTGATAATAAATTCAAATATTCTCTTTGCTTTTGATCGAATTTAATTCCGAATAGAGTAGGACTTTTTAGCTATACATATAATTATTATATTAATGTCTCTTCAAGCTTTCCTAATTTATATAAAGCCCAGCTGCCCTGCTAGCCTGAGCCAGGCATGTAATATATCTGCTTGGCGAGCCATGACTGAATTTTTTGAGCCACGGTTTTATGGATTTGCCAGCTGTGATTCCATTTCTTTGAGGCTCCATAGTGGAATTCTATGAAGAGAGGTACTTATGGCGGTCTACCGCCGTGCGGCGGTCTTAACCCTTTGCAAGGCCCCATGGTCTCATCACAACCAGTGTGGAATTCTAGAGGGATATTAAATGAACTAGTACACTAGTACTAGTTCGCATATTGGAAAGCAGGACATGAAAGGTTGGAAAGTCCAGGAACTTTCCACTTCCAGTCCATTTTATAATATACATTATACATATCCTATCACTTTTCAACTGTGATTGGTTTATGGGATTGTGATTTTAGCCCCTACCAGCTTTCCAGCTGTGATTGGTTAATGGAGTTGTAATGTTATCTGCTTTCTAGCTGTGATTGGTTGCTGGGGATGCTTTCAAGCTGTGATTGGTTGATGGGGATGCTTTCCAGCTGTGATTGGTTGTGCCCATAAGCCC